>NW_027656105.1:0-169628 GCF_964235325.1 Thermobia domestica | reverse complement strand
ATCTCATTAGATAAAAAAATGTTTCGTACTATTTTGTACCAACAATAAAAGGTTTTGTATCTGTCCCCAAATGTCCCAAATTCCATCTTGTAATACGGAATGCTAAGGTCAAGATGGAGTTCTACATAGCCCGATTTCTTTCAAAATCGTCTCATTAGAAAAGGAAAGTTTTGTATTGTTTTGTACAAACAATAAGATGTTTTGTACCTGTCCCAAAATGTCTCAAATTTCATTTTTTAATGTAGAACGCCAACAGTCAACTCAGTTTTACGTAATAAATTACATAAAAATTACACTACAATTTTGTACTAGCTTTGTACCAACAATAAAAAATTTAGTAATTGTCCCAAAATGTCCCAAATTTTAAATTGTATTCTAGAATTCCAACTAGACCTATGAGTTCGGAACTTGCCTATTTGCATTAAAGTGGTGTTATTAGATAGAGAATGTTTTGTACCGTTTTGTACCAGTCCCTATCTACTTTTATCTACCATATAAAAAAAGTTTCGTACTTTCCCAAAATGTGTTAAATTGCATCTTGTAATGCGGAAAGCTAAGGTCAAGATGGAGTTCCACATACCCCGATTTCTTTCAAAATAGTCTCATTAGAAAAATAAATTTTTGTACTGTTTTGTACCAAAAATAAAAAGTTTTGTACCTGTCCCAAAATGTTTCAAATTTCATTTTTTAATGTAGAACGCAAACAGTCATCTGTTTTCCACGTAACAATTTACAAAAAAATATGCTTGAGTTTTGTACTAGTTTTGTACTGTTTTGTAGCACAAATTAAAACTTTGTACTTTTAAACCATCTAATTTGGAACGCCGGGTTCGATTCCCGGCGGGAGCTCATGTGGTTCGGATTTCACGTTAATCAGTAGGTCCACGTCTCATATAGCCTCGCTGCTGAAAGGGACGCTAAACTAAACTCAACTCAACTAATTTGGAACGCATAAACAAATCTTAGTTCAACACACATTAGTTTCACTCGAAATATTTCATCATATCAAGAATGGTTTAAACTCTTTTCTAGTACTTGAAAAACGTTTTTCCTGTCCCAAAATGTCCAAATTGCATCTTCTATTGCGGAACGTTAAGGTCAAGATGGAGTTCAACATAGACCGATTTCTTTCAAATTCGTCTCATTAGATAAAGACAGTTTTGTACTGTTTTGTGGCAACAATAGAAAGTTTTGTATCTGTCCCAAAAGGTCCCAAATTTCGCCTTCTAATGTGAAACGCCAACAGCCATCTCAGTTTTCTAAATAAGAATTTACAAATAAAAGTTGTACCAGAGTTTTTGTACTAGTTTTGTACCAACAATAAAATGTTTTGTACCTGCCCCAAAATGTCCCAAATTGAGTCTTTCTTTATCTAATAAGACTATTTCGAAAGAAATCGGGGTATGTGGAACTCTATCTTGCCCTAAGTGTTCTGCATTAGAAGATGGAATTTGGTACATTTGGAGAAAGGTACAAAACTTTTTATTGTTGGCAAAAAGCAGTACAAAACTTTCTTTATGTAATGAGGCCACTTTAATGCAAATCGGTAAATGTAGAACTCAGAGGTCAAGTTAGAGTTCCACACTAAAATTTAAAATTTGGGACATTTTGGGATTGGTACAAAACTTTTTACTGCTGCTACAAAACATTACAAAACTAGTACAAAACTCTGGTACAACTTTTATTTGTAAATCCTTATTTAGAAAACTGAGATGGCTGTTGGCGTTTCACACTAGAAGATGAAATTTACGACATTTTGGGACAGATACAAAACTTTCTACTGTTGGTACAAAACACTACGAAACTTTCTCTATGTTATGAGATGATTTTGAAAGAAATCGGGCTTTGTGGAACTCCAACTTGACCTTAGTACTCCGCATTAGAATGTTGATTTTGGGACATTTGGGAACAAATACAAAACTTTTTATCGTTGGTACAAAACAGTACAAAACTTTCTTTATCTACTGAGACCATTGTCAATGATATATCTGTTTATGGGAGTGAGATATGTTTATGAGTTCCAAATTAGAAGTTTGATTTTGGGTCATTTCGGGACAGGTACACTTTTTTTATTGTTGGTAAAAAATAGTACAAAACTTTCTGTATCTAATGACACAACTTTAATGCAAATCGGCAGAAGTGGAACTCAAAGGTTAAGTTGGAGTTCCACATTAAATCTAAAATTTGGGATATTTTGGGACAGACATAAAACTTTCTATTGTTGGTACAAAACAGTACAAAACTTTATGTTATGAGATGATTGTGAAAGAAATCGGGCTATGTGGAACTCCAACTTGACCTCAGTACTCCGCATTAGAATGTTGATTTTTGGGACATTTGGGAACAAATACAAAACTTTTTATCGTTGGTACAAAACAGTACAAAACCTTCTTTATCTAATGAGACCATTATCATTGATATATGTGTTTATGGGACTGAGATTTGTTTGTGTTCCAAACTAGAAGTTTGAATTTGGGACATTTTGGGACTGCTACAAAACTCTTTGTTGTT
The DNA here is from genome assembly GCF_964235325.1 of Thermobia domestica. Classification (NCBI taxonomy): domain Eukaryota; kingdom Metazoa; phylum Arthropoda; class Insecta; order Zygentoma; family Lepismatidae; genus Thermobia; species Thermobia domestica. The sequence continues at coordinate 167,117 of NW_027656105.1, read as the reverse complement.
GATACAAAACAGTACCAAACTTTCTTTATGCAATGGGGAAACTTAAATGCAAATCGGCGAATGTAGAATTCAGACGTCAAGTTGGAGTTCCGCACTAAAATCTAAAATTTTGGACATTTTGGGACTGGTACAAAACTTTTTATTGTTGGTACAAACAGTACAAAACTAGTACAAAACTCTGGTATAAATTATTTTTGTAAATGACGATGTGGAACTCCATCTTGACCGACCTCAATCTAATAATGGTTCCAGACATTCAATCGTCCATTAATAACTAATGATGCAGTACAACATTTTTGTTAATAGTACCATATAGAACAAAATTCGTTAAGGTGGGGAAACAACATAACGCTAGGTCCAAACATTAAATCGTCCATTACTGGCTAATGAAAGTGGTACAAAAGTTTTCATTGTTGGTACAAAACGGCACGACACTAGTACAAAATTCGACACTATTTTCGGGAAAATTCGTCACGGTGGGGGAACAAGTTAACACTAGGTCCACATTTTAAATCGTCCATTATTGGCTAATGGTTATGGTACAAAACTTTTTATTGCTGGTACAAAACGATACAAAACTAGTACAAAACCTTGACACTATTTTCGGGAAAATTCGTTATGGTGGATGAACAAGTTAACGCTAGATCCAGACTTTAAATCGTCTATCGCTGGCTAATGGATGTGGTACAAAACTTTTTATTGGTGATACTAAACGGTACAAAACTAGTACAAAACTTTGACAACATTCTCGGGAAAATTCGTTATGGTGGGGGAACAATTTAACGCTGCGCCCAGACAATAAATCGTCCATTACTGGCTAATGGATGTGGCACAAAGCTTTTTATTGGTGGTACAAAACGGTACAAAACTAGTACAAAACTTTGAGACTATTTTCGGAAAAATTCGTGATGGTGGGGAAACAAGTTAACGCTTTGTCCAGACATTAAATCGTCCATTACTGGCTAATGGATGTGGTACAAAACATTTTATTGGTGGTACAAAACGGAACAAAACTAGTAAAAAACTTTGACACTATTTTCGGCAAAATATGTTATTTTGGGGAACAAGTTGACGCTTTGTCCACACTTTAAATCGTTGATTACTGGCTAATAGACGTGTTACAAAACTTTCCATTGGTGGTACAAAACGGTACAAAACTAGTACAAAACGGTACAAAACTTGGACAAAACTTTGACATTATTTTCGAGAAAATTCGTTACGGTGGGGAAAAAGTTAACATTAGGCCCACACTTTAAATCGTTCACGCGGTACAAAACTTTTTATTGGTGGTACACAATGGTACAAAACTAGTACAAAACTATGAGATTATTTTCGAGAAACTTCATTATTGTGTGGGAACAAGTTAACGCGGGGCCCAGACATTAAATCGTCCATTACTGGCTAATGGAGGTGGTACAAAACTTTTTATTGGTGGTACAAAACGGTACAAAACTAGTACAAAACTTTGACACTATTTTCGGGAAAATTCGTGATGGTGGGGGAACAAGTTAACGCTGAGCCCAGACATTATATCGTCCATTACTGGCTAATGGAGATGGTACAAAACTTTTTATTAGTGGTACAAAACGGTACAAAACTAGTACAAAACTTTGACTTTATTTTCGGGAAAATTCGTTATGGTGGGGGAACAAGTTAACGCTAGGTCCAGACTTTAAATCGTCCATTACTGGCTAATGGAGGTGGTACAAAACTTTTTATTGGTATTACAAAACGGTACAAAACTAGTACAAAACTTTGACACTATTTTTGGGAAAAATCGTTATGGGGGGGAACAAGTTAACGCTAGGTCCAGACTTTGAATCGTCCATTACTGGCTAATGGAGGTGGTACAAAACTTTTTATTGGTGGTACAAAACGGTACAAAACTAGTACAATACTTTGACACTATTTTCAGGAAAAATCGTTATGGTGGGGGAACAAGTTAACTCTGATCCCAGACATTAAATCGTCCATTAGTGTCTAATGGAGATGGTACAACACTTTTTATTGGTGGTACATAACGGTACAAAACGGGAACCGGTCAAAACCCCCACAGCCAAAACCCCCACCCTCAAGAAATGTCAAAACGCCCACACAAACGGTCATAACCCCCACACAAATGGACAAATCTCCCAAACACACGAACGGTCATAACCCCCACAGCCAAAACCCCCACACTCAAGAAATGTCAAAACGCCCACACGATCGGTCATAACCTCCACACAAATGGACATATCCCCCAAATACACGAACGGTCATAACCCCCACAGCCAAAACACCCACACTGGTAATCGGTCATAACCTCCAACGGTCATAACTCCCACACAAATGGACAAAACAGCCACACATAGCAACGGTCACAATCCCCACATAAATGGACAAAACCCCAACACAAATGGACAAAACTCCCACACAGTCGGTCAAATCTCCCACACTCTGAAATGATCCTGGTTGTATGTCTTGCCCTTGTACTTTTTAATAACATTTTTTATTTCACTTAAACCGATGTTGAAACTATTCTTCTTGTACTGTTTTGTAATGACAGAAACACTGAAGTGGGCGTCGAAAAGAGCCGCAACAAAGACGTGCAATCACGGTATTTTCAGAGTGTGGGGGATTTGTCCGATTGTGTGGGGGTTTTGTCCATTTGTGTGGGGGTTTTGTCCATTTATGTATAGATTGTTGCCGTTGCTATGTGTGGGAGTTTTGTCCATTTGTGTGGGAGTTTTGACCGATCGTGTGGGCGTTTTGACATTTCTTGAATGTGGGGGTTTTGGCTGTGGGGGTTTTGACCGTTCGTGCGTTTGGGGGATTTGTCCATTTGTGTGGGGGTTATGACCGATCGTGTGGGCGTTTTGACATTTCTTGAGTGTGGGGGTTTTGGCTGTGGGGGTTTTGACCGTTCGTGCGTTTGGGGGATTTGTCCATTTGTGTGGGAGTTATGACCGATCGTGTGGGCGTTTTGACATTTCTTGAGTGTGGGGGTTTTGGCTGTGGGGGCTTTGACCTAGACCCTACAAAACTAGTACAAAACTTTGACACTATATTCGGGAAAATTCGTTATGGTGGGGGAACAGGCGTTTACTTGTTCCCCCACTTTGAATCGTCCATTACTGGTTAATGGACGTGGTAGAAAACCTTTTATTCGTGGTACAAAACGGTACAAAACTAGTACAAAACTTTGGCATTCTTTTGTGAGTAAATTTTAAAAGTGGGGGAACAAGTTAACGGACCTTATAACTAGTACAAGAGTGTATTATAGTCGAAACGTTTCTCTTAATACTCTCTTGTACTTTGTGCACTAATTAGAATATTAACTTGTCATTATGTGAAGATAATTTGTTCACTTGGTGTATAATATAAATGGACTTGTGACTTCTATGTCTTGGAGATTTTCGCCTTAAAATCTTAATTTATTTTGAACATTACTTACGTGCGTTGCCACTTTGGAAGCAAATAAGCCTGTACCTTTCACTTGTAGAACTGCTACAATGTGTTATTGTAACACATGTGTTCCCTATGTGTTATTGTAACACTTGACCAATGCACCTTAATAGCACTCTGACCGAAACACACACTTATCTTATCTTATCTTATCACTTTCATTCAACAGTTTGAATTGGATTTTGATTTTAATTTAGCGTTCCTTTCAGGACTGGGGGCTATATAAAACCTGAACTTACAGCTTAACGTGAACCACAGGGTACTTCCTTTTTATTTGAGAAACAGATTCATTCGGCGCTACAGTCATTCTAATGTCACAGCTTGCAACGTCTTGCTACCTACGTTGCTGCGCTTTTATTCACTGCTACCAACTACGTAATATTTTAAGTTGATTTATCTATGACGTCTTTAAAATTTTGCACACTACTGTATGCGCTCTTGGATTGGAAGAAAATGACAGTTATTTAGTTCATATGAAGGGCTTGGTGGAGTCCCACTACTCCATAAAACATGAGTTTTGTGGCTGAAGTGTAAGCTGTGTCACCTAGTGTTACTCATTGCACTAAACCCATTGTGGGGTATGCAATAGTGTTATATATGTATTCCTATAAACTAAAATACTTAGATTTTTCTAAATTAAAACTTCATTTATTTCCAAATCACTAAATTGTGGGATAGGTCTTTCTTCCATTGACCCTTTCATATACCGTATATTATAGGCAATTAACCACTTTTCTGGATGAAAATAAGAAAAAAAATATCAACATGTTCCGTTCGTTGGTCACTTATTACCATTACTGAAGCGTCCTCTCATATTGTAATTTTCGACTATTTTTATATATCTTCCCCTTCCTCAAGTTGGTACACAAAACTACATAGATATCCTTCATCTAAGTTGCACTGTCAAAGTGAAACAATAAATGCATCCCAGGCCCGAATCTCGTCTACTTTGAAAATTTGATCGCGAGTGGTTCAAGAGTTAGTAAGTCACAAATATATTCACTTTCACTTTATTTACATACAGTACATTATGTACTAAACGGGCGCTACTTATTACTGTAATGCAGATAAATGTAATGAAGTGTTTTAAAATATGAAGAGTTATTCTAAAAATTGTACTTAATTCTTTGAATGTACTTACTGTACATACATTCCATATCAACACCTCCTCGTGCAGGGACAGGTGGAAAGAGGAACACCAAAATTCACATTTATCAGACCACATGTATGGACATGGTGGGAAGAAGACTCGTTTGGATCTTCTGCCAGCTTATCTGGAATAAACCTTAGTCAGCTACTCTCATCAGTGACGAAGCAAACCGTATAATAAATAGTTTAAATTGGAAAATGTTTAGTGAAAGTATATGAGGCTAAATATTACAGTAGCGTAAGGTGGGGTTATTTTGCACCAGATATAAGGAATTTTAAAGAAAATTGCATGTAACTTACAAATGTAATAATTTAGAACACTGTATTTTATACATTTAGTAGGTTGATATACAAGGAAACCATTCGTGCATTAGCAAAAAACTTTCAGTATGACCATTTGAAAACTTTGTTGTATAGTAACCCCGTAGGTGAGGATACTTTGCACCACGTACAAAAAAAAGTATGTTGAACATACGAACATAATGTTTTGTCTTCATTTTTTTTACATGTCGCTTCGTACACAAAACTACATGCAGTTTACAAATATTGATACTAGAATGATGGTACCCGTGTCAGTAATTAGTACGGATCACATTCTGATAGTTTTGCTTAGTCCCACAAACATGCCAACTCAGGAGCAGAAAAAAGAAATCCCCGTGAACTGATTTGCCTTGGTTGCTCTTTGTCTCCAAGAATATAATCCCAACCGTAATCAGTGCAAGATCTAGGAGGTTTGGGGTTTTCAGGCTGAATCCCTTCCAAAATGCATGATTTTGTTTTAATTAATGTTAGTCTTTGCTATGCGTATCATTTTCAAACCTTCCCCAAAATTTAGTGATATCAAAAATAACACGTATCAAACTATTTTTCTGGATCTGCCATTGTTCGTATTTTATTTTCCAACAAGAAAACCATTCCGACATCAATGTAAATAGGAAATTTATCTAAAATTATAAGGCAGGACATACTATCAGTAATAATTTCCCATATAAGTGTTTTGGGGGTGACTGGTGGAAAGTAACCCCAATTAGAGGCTGAAACCGCCTACTCCCAATTTTATTTATTTTCATTTATGATTTTAAAACTTTTCAGAGGGATTTCAATTATTGCTTCAAAAACCCATTACAAAGAGTAGTATTCTACGAAAATAAGTTAATTTGATGGAAATTCTTGTAGGTGATATTCTGCAGATTTTGTCAGCCTTTACACTGACTGCTTTACATAACTCTATAAAATCAAACTCTACCGCCAATATTACAGCGACAATACAGTTGGGTGTTCTATTTTACGGTGACAGTTGAAACTTTTTCTTTACAGTTCATGATTTTACCGACAGAGTAATGTGAAATTATTTTCATATTTTGTGCAAAATTATTCCTGAAGTGCAAAGTACTTCATACAGAATGTGTTATTTTTATTTTGACAAATTTCTTGATACAGGCTGTGATGCAAATTTCCTTGGAATAGTAAAGAATCTATAACAATGGGAAAGAAGGTACAAGCAAGCTTTATGTTATATTTACAAGTACTGCCCTGGGATTTCACCTAGTGAGCCTGAGGAAAATCTATTAAAATGACAGGCTACTTTATTCGAAGCCGAGACCTCCCGATTATAAAACCAAATCTAACGACTATAATATGTGTGTCCATTTTAGTAGAATTCTGTGAATATAAGTACCTTGTAAAGGTTCCTTTCTCTTTATTGTTGACTATGCAGCGAACATTCCTAATTTTCACATACTATATTTGTTGTCAGCATGTAGAGAACTCGGAATTACGCCTGAGTATCACTACCACTTCTTTTCTCAAAAAGTTATAATAATAAACGAGTAGCTATGATAAATATATATATATATATATATATATATATATATATATATATATATATATATATATATATATGTGTGTGTGTGTGTGTGTGTGTGTTTTTTAGAGTGGTGGATAGTAACAGCACTTTAATTATTGAGTTGAAGGTGATGGGCATCAATTTTATAGTAAAACATTTGTTGATTGCAGAACTTGGAATCAATGGGTGTAAAGAAACGTCCACTAAAGGATTTCGCCCTCTCTCTTGGCCAGGGATATGGGAGCATCAATCATTCTTTATTAAACTCATAAGTGGTCAAGGAGCTGTGAAACAATCATTGATATTATACACTAACAAAAAACAATCAGAAACTAATGATATTAAACAGTAATAACATTAATAATATATCAATAATAACAAACTAGTAATGAAAGGTGCACATACAAAAAGACAATAAAAAGGTGCGGAAAAACTCTGAAACTAATGAAGAACGTAGAAAATGCAAAAATGGATAAATGATATTGAGTGAGGTGCTCGCAACGCCACAACACAATATATAGTATGGCGCTAAATTCGTTCTACAAAAGCAGAGGAGTGATTCCTGGGAGTAAAACAAACAAAAAAATGTTCCAACAAACATCGTTTATGTGTTATAGACTGTCAAAATCATGAAAAAATGAATTTTAAAGGTCCAAAGCTTTAAAACTATGGGACCCACCGTAGTCGGGTCAAGACTTCACTTAGGAATTAGTATGTGCTCTGTCTAAAAATGCGTGTTTCAGAATCCTGAGGTGTTTCCACAACAATTTTTATAAAGGGAGTTTGACTACGGGTCTTCGATATAAAGTACTCTCCAACTACCTCCATAAAAGATGTTTCGTGAATACCTCAGGATTCAAAACCATGTATTTTTGGTTAGAGCACATACTAGTTCCTAAGTGAAGTCTTGACCCGACTACAGTAGATCCCATAGTTTTGGAGCTATGGACCTTTAAAATTAATTGTTTTCATGTTTTTGACAGTCTATAACACATAAACGGTGGGGTTTTCGCCGTATGTTTATTGGAACTTTTTGTTTGTTTTACTCTCAGGAATCACTCCTATGCTTCTGTACAATGAATTTAGCGCCATACTGTATAGATGTTAGTACAAAGAAATGCAGATTAATCTTCTGTCCTGGGGCGTCTCAGGACTGATGACAAACACGGGGTAAGCCCAGATTACTGTTGTAGAGAGACAAGTGCTATGATGGAAAAAGATGTGGAAGATGTTGACGGATGAGATGGTGACGGAGAAGGCGGCATGGTGGTGATCTGCTGGAAGAGTGCGGATGTATATGGAAAGAAAAATTCTGAGTGATGTATAGCAGTACTTAGATTGAGATTATTGTTATAAATCAGTAAGTATGGTGCCAAGAAAGATATCTTTACGATCATGGAGACTGGTAGTTATGAACTACGACGCAATTGTGCTATGTGTTGAACAAGCGGAGGAAAGGTAATTTTGTCATAGAAGTCAGCGTTATGATACTGAAGTTTGATCCTGAATGGTAGACGAATGGCATGTCTCTAGAATTTCAAGCCTATTGTAAAATTTCGGACCCACTGTACACACGGCTATGTGTCCACATGTAAGTATACTCCGCATAAATGCTTTGTATATGTTAAGCAATAATTTGGAATTTAAACCCCAGGTCTGGCCAAGAAGACGACGAACAAGTTGTACGCGGTTCTTTGCTTTGATAACAAATTACTGAAAGTGGGGTATCCATCACAACTTATCGTCAAAAATGATTCCCAAGTATGTCACAGTTTTAGCTGGCTGAAGAAAGTGATCTCCCACACGTATCTGTAGTAACTTTTGATTTCGTCTTACTTTCGTGCGGCATTTAGGAGGTAAAATAACAAGTGTTTGTGTTTTGTCTTCAATAGCTGAAAGTCTCCATTTTCTACACCAATTTAGAAAGCTAGGAATTGTATTCTGTATGTTTGTATTAATCTGCTGTATCGTGTTTCCCAGTGTAAGAAAAGCTGTATCATCAGCATATTGAAAGAGATGAGTATTCGGCGATGTAGACGGCAAATCTGACGCATAGGGTATGTATAAAAGAGGATATAGACTAGATCATTGTGGTACTCCTGTGTATGGGAAGACTACATGTGATAATGAGTTGTTTATGCTGACATAGGCTATTCGGTTCAGTATAAAAGAAAATATGACTCGGAGGTAGACGAAGTACTTGATCGTTTATGCTATAATGAGGCCGAAATTCAGTTTGATGAGAGGTAGAAGTTGTAGATCTATAATGTATGGGTGTAAACGAGATACGAGTATTTTTTCAAAGACTTTACCCAACGTGTAAGATAACTGGATTGGACGGTAGGATTGTACAGAATGTGGGGGTTTGTTGTGTTTCAGAAGCATACAGATTTTAGATATTTTCAAATCCAGGTGATAGAAACCAGTTCGAAGAATAAATGTATATATTGATGCTAGATATATGAAAAATTTGACCGAATATTCCTTAAGTAATATATAAGTTATTTCGTCAAAGCCTGGGGCAGTACTACGTTTCCCCTCGATGGTGGACTGTATCTCTGTGGAGGTGATATCACGAGTCAACGGATTATCGGCTTGTAAGTTTGCTGGATGGAAGGTTGAAGTAATTTTGCAATTGCTTCTTCAGAAACTGTAGGGCTTAATCGATGTGTGCAAGGCGGAGGCGTAAATACTGACTGAAGATGTGTGGCTAATGCGTCTGCTTGATCTTGGTTTGTATCTACAGACTAATTATCTTGTATGAGAAGATAAGATGAACTAACTGTCTTTCCACTTAGAAGATGAATTTTTTTCCAATATTTCGTGGGATGTGACTCTGTATTCAATAGATTGCATGCTTTGTTCCAGGTAAGCTATTTATGAGCAACAATATAGTTATGAGTGTCTTTTGCCATCGTCTTGCTTGAGTCAAATATTCTGGATTTCGTGTTTGTTTGTATTTTCTTAAGTAAGTGCAAGACTTTTCGACGAGAGTCAAGTACTGCGGAGGTAGCATAGATTAGTATGTCTTGCTTCGATATATAGGTACGTTTTGTTAGCACTACTTGTGATAGCTGTGCTAATGCTATGGACGGTATTATTAAGGTCGGCCTCTGATGTCGGTGGTACAAAGGAGGCAAGAGCAACATCTATATCAGTACAAAACTGATCCCATTTCGCCTTGCCGTATAACATGATAGTTCTCATAGTTAATTCAGATAGTTGTCGTCGCTGATGGTTGATAACGACTTTTACCGGAAGATGGTAGCTGCCGATACAATCTAGTACATGTATATTACAGTTACCTACCATAGAGGCAGTGCTAATAACAACATTGGGTGTAGTCTGACTGCTTGGTCGCTTATGTTTGGGCAATTGATGGACATGCCCATTTAAACTAAGAGTTATATGATCCAAAAATTCAGCTTTATGACGGGCAGAGCAACTGAAAATATAACGCCGGCTAGTATGGTAAGATGTTTAAAATGGTAAAAGAAATAGGAGAAGAAGGCAAGAGAAATGATATGACCAAGTTTAACGAATATTGTAGCTAACGTTAATATAACGTTAGGAAGGTAAACTGTTGTCACAAAGTATTCCGGTAACTGTATATGCTGCGGAACAGAGTTCCATCTATAAGTGAGTTTATTACGAACTCCAACTGGAACGCCACCTTGGGCTCGTACTATATTTTCTTCGTAATCGCAGCAAAGAAGTTGATATCGAGGAAATCGGACATAAGTAGCAGGTTTGAGTGCAGTGTAATTTAGTACAAATAAATCTATATTTTCCTCAAGCAGTAACTGCTCAAATAGTATTTGATGTTGCGCTAAAGAACGAATGTTTAGAAGAAGAAGTGTAAGACACATATTTTCACACAAAATTCCGGTGTTAAACTGCAGTATCTCGGGAAGCAATATGGAAATGAACGTACGGTCCAGAATATGGAGCATACAAGTTAACTTGAAATGTAGCGGATGCTGCTGCAATAACATGATCTAGTATGAGTTGACGTTGGAATGGGAAAATATTTTGTAATATAAGCGTTATGTAGCGAAGGGAGTTTTCCACAATAAGAGGAGAGGTGACAGACTGTAACAAAGCCACGTTAGAATCTATGATACGTAGCGGTACCGTCATCTCCGGGTGCTCGTGATTTGGAGTCGGTTTGCTCTTACATTTGTAAATGTACGTTGTGTGCTTGTCACTGGAACAGGTCGAGCATAGAGGCGATTCTCCCGTATTAGGTCACTTTTTAGTATTATGGTTGGCAGTACAGTTACGACATTTGCACACTTACCCGTTATATGTTGGTTGTACACCTGGCACCTTTCACATCTAATTGGAAGAGGGAGGCTTTTTCGGGATGGTTCCACCCTATGACGTTTCTTAAATATGTATCTTGTAACAAGCCATAGATGGAGGATTTACAAGTGGACAAAACTCTCTCCATATACGTTGGGCCGTTATTATTTCTGATAAGAATGCATTTGGCCACTTCAATTCCCTGTGCTTTTAGCTCTTCAAGCACCTCATCATCAGAAACTTTATTTGCAACTCCGCAGATAACTACGGGCATCATTGATGTTTTCGAAGATGGAGGAGTTTGCTTGATTTAGGCAGGAATCTTAGACAGTTGTGCAGCTTTGCCAAGAATCTCGTAACTGGCCTTATTACGGAGAGAAATGCCAAAATTTTTGTCCTGAGATTTAATAATAACCCCGCCCCTGGTGAAAACTATCTGTTGCATACTGGTCCTTGGAAAATACTTGATAATCTGATTTAAGATATGACGGGTGTTACTGTACTTTGGGTTGAAGTTAGTAAGAAGAAAATAATGCAATTTTGGACGAGCAGGGGTGGTTGCATATGACGGTTGTAATCCAAAAGTAGATGTGCTAGGATCCCAGTGGCAGCCTGCATTGGTTCCGACTCTTCCGGTTTGCGAATGTAGGTAGCAGAGTGAGATCTGGAACGCTTACCAGCCGACTTTAACTACCCTCCGAGAGCTGAAGCGAATTGCATGCAGCACAACCCAGATAGCAGAAACAGCTTGCCACAAGCATGATATAAGCTTGTCGTGACAAGGATATAAGCTTGTCCCAAGCTTGTTACGATAAGTCTGTAAGCGTATATCAAGGCTGATTCAAGCGACGAAGTTGACGGGAAACATTACCATACTTACTATTAATAGTAAACATAGTAATAGGCTATGGTTTCTGCAATATTCTTAAAAGAATGTCAATAAAGTGGTGGCAATATCCAAACACCCTCAGATGGCAAAAGAACACACACCATCATTTATGTAACTTACACACTGAACATTATACTAACCTTCACATCAAACATTATACATGACGCCAACCAGATGAATCATTTTCTCACGTGCAGAAATAAATCTGTATCAAGATTGACACTACTGGACCTCACTTCAAACCTTATACAAAATGAAATCAAGATCATATAGACAACAATTCTGCAAAAATAAACGTAAAAGTGAGGACGAATGAACCGTTAAACCTACATAAGCAACGTTCTGAAAAAGAATAGTTGTGTTCGGTCAAAATGAAAGCAAAATACGTATACTTTCACAATCTGTATTATGCTTCTTTCCTTCGTCCATTATGCGTCTTTGCAGCACGAGGTTTATTTCTATTGAGTATCATTATTGAGATATCATGTTAAATTATAAATCCATGTCTCACACAACATTGGTGTTGAATATGTACTCCATACTCCAGTCTATTGAGATTAGTATCTTATCTCAATATAGAAAGCAACACTTTTCCTGAGTTCCTTGGTGAATATACTATGCGACCTGCCAGATCAGCATCCAATTAGTTTACCATTAACTACAGTTTGATGTTGAAGTTGAGCGTCCCGTTTCAGCACGAAGCTTTATATGAGACACTGACGTGTAGAATCCGCAGTAATGCGTTCAGTGTTTGTAAGGTCTTCCATTGCGAATCAACCACGTCCCTAGGCGCAGCAAACACGTACACCACTAGACAAACGTGAAGGGCTAAGCAAACTTTTAAATTATCAGATTTCAGGAAAGAAATATAAATTAAATCCTAGAACCACTGCTACACAGGGTGCGAAATACTGAGGATGGCCATTCCCACACTTCAAAATTTTGGAAGAAAATTCATCCTCAATAATTTACTGGCGAGATATGGTGACACTGACACTGTCAGAAGTATACAGACTATTTACAGTAAATATGTGCAGTTAGTGGACAACCTAGTGGTTAAGCATTATTCCTAACCTTACATAGTTCAATAATGTTGGATGTTCAATATATGAAATCTTCATTTCAAAACTTTCCAGTGCATTTTTTTACTTATTTATCTACTCCTCTCTCTCCCCGATCATAACTGTTATTATTACGCATCCTGCTGCTACATAAATGAAATAAATTATCCCTACATTCTACGCAATAACTGATATAAGGTTTCATGAAAACAATCAGCTTGTATTACAATGTTATTTATTGAACTTATTTACATTTTTTGTATTATTTCTAACTTATTTCCTTAATTGGGTTCCTCAACTTCAACGGTGTCACCTTCCACTACAGGTTTTGAATTTCTTCGTTCTCTGCAAAATAACGATCATAAATACATACTGAAAGACATGTAATTGATTGCACAGTTAAAAGAAAACATTCATATTGTTTACCTTATAAATACGCTTTCATTAAAATACATTATTATTCTTTGAAGTAAGTGCCACACAAGGCAACAGAGTCTGGCACTCGTTTCTCAGATCTGGTGATCCATGGCTTGAAAGCACTCCAAATATGATCTCTATAGCATTACGGTAGAATTTTAATAGTGAATTAATATTCCCTAATCGAGCTCACCTATTCAGATGTTAGATTTGCAGTGTGACACTTCTTATTCAAAGTGTCTTGACTGTCAAATACAATATAATTCATCTTCCCATACTGAAAATGAATAAAGTAATTTTAAACACTACTATACACAAACATTACGCAAACACTATTTCGGTTCAGCGGAATACCTTATATTCTACATTTCATGTTCTACAGCCTTCTTCGATTAAATTTTGACGATCACTCATAAGAAACACTTGAAAGGAAAGAATCGCGTTTGTTACAATTACAACATACTCTCCCATAGTCTGATATTTAGTCGTCTCGGGATCGCACGGATATGTCTGGGTCATACAGGGCCAGGGATCTGACTACTTCGTGATAACGAGTCACGAAGTATGTGACCCGTTTCATCAATGGTACCACTGCATGTATTTATTCACTTTACGTATTTCAATGTTCTAGTGCCAGTAAATTTTCAGAAGAAGTTTTTTCCTAGCTGAAAACGTGCATTGTTCTGTGAGAGCATAAATTGAGATAAATCCAGAAAATGTCATATTGACTCACTCGGTACTGTTGTATAGGTACGGCGTTACGAAAAACAAACGAAGTGATCACTGATATAAGAAATCACTGAGGGATGGAAGAACAAATATTTACTTATTTCTTTAATTTTCTCTCCATGCCTTGTAGGAAATGCAATCTGATCTCACGATTCACAGGAAAGATAGGCCATAAGTGTGTGAACCTATATACCTTGTATTCTTCACGGAGCAACACAAATGATAGATGATGACCTACAAGGCGTTATCCTGCGTAATGTACAAAAGAACGCATGGAAAAGTGTAGTTCGCAATTTACAGGAAAAGCGTAAGAATTTACTAAAATAGGTACCGTATACACGGACAACTTCGTACCCTTTTGCAACGAGTTTGGAACATACCTTAGAGGTTCAATGAAATATTTCTCTTTAATATATATATATATATATATATATATATATATATATATATATATATATATATATATACATATATATATATATATATAAAGTTACTGGTGACTAATACGTAAGGAGGTGTTGAGCACCAATTCTCTGGATTTATTTCTGACAGTAAAACAAACGGATTTCAATCCTGAGCCTTACAGCGGAGGAATACATCTTTGCAACGTTTCATTCTTTCAAAACACAAGAATCACTGATAGGAAGACATGCATATTGCCTTCATCATACATATCAAATGAAGAAGGGATGATTCATTACCGTAACTGTAACACTAAGTTTATTTGACCCATATTCATGGAACGTCGTGTCGGAATCTTTAGCGTCTTTTCGCAATTCATTATAGAGAAGTAATAAATACTCCTGCGACCTATAGACCTAGTTCTCTATATCCCATCTTTGAAAGCAGAAACATTTCTCAGTGTACATGGCACAAAGCAGGCAAATCACTTCATTTACTTCAATCCAGTCAAATTCTGAATGCATTTTAAGACCTATGTCTCCCTATTTATTTTCCTGGTAATTTGTTGTTGAGTGTTTACGCATACGCATACTTTAGCGTGTCCCATCCTTTTGAAATCTCTTTGTCTTTGGGGAAAAAACTACTCTTACTTTTTTTAAAAAATTTATTTTTATTACTGCCACTGCTGAATGAAGTCTTTATCTTGTGGATAAAACATTAACCTTTGCTTCTTGTTCAATTTTGGTGTTGATTACTTCTTTTTCATACTGAATGAAGTCTTACCTTCCGGGAAACTCGGGAATGTCTTTGTAAGAGAGAAATGTGCATTTACTATTATTTTGTCTTTTAACAAAATTTTCTAACTGCTGAAGTCTTTATCTTCTAGGAAAAAAACTGTTTCTTGATTAGTTTTAATGTTATTTTACTTCTTTTCTATCTTCTGAATGAAACCTTATCTTTTGAGAAGGAAAAAACTACAATACCATTCTGCATCTTAATTATTTATAGTGCTTTATTGCTTTTTTCTATACTAAACGAAATAATCTTATCGTCTGTAAGATTCTGCAATTGCATATTTCTCTATTACAATGGCATTGCAGAGTTTTCCAGAATGTAAGATGGTTTCATTTAGTATAGAAAAGAAGTAATTAACTCTAATCAGTCAAGAAAGAGGGTGATATTGTAGTTTTTCTCTCAAGAGATGAGTTCGTTCAGTAGATAGAAAAGATGTAAAATAACACTAAAATTAGTCAAGACAAAAAGAGGTTAGTTGCTTCCTGTTTTTCATGCAGCAGGTAGGAAATATTTTTAGAAGGCAAACATAACAGAAAGTGCCTATCTCTCTATTACTGTGACATCGCAGTTTTCAAAAAATGAAATTTCCTTCAGTATAGAAAAGAAGTATTCAACACCAAAATTAATCAAGGAATAAACGTTAGTCTTAAAACAAAATTCATCAGCAGATAGGAGTAATCAAAAAATAAAATTAAACTAACAGAGGTACTTTCTTCCAGAAGACAAGAAAATAAAAATGTAAACAGTAATGAATCTCGATTTCAGTTAAAATCTCCACCCTCCAATGGAAAGTAACAGGCAAGTTGCTAAATTATAAGGGATAATAAAATAATAAGTACATACAAGGTAAACATTTTATCTCATTTCACTAAGTTGCAGATCCCTAGCTTATTTAGTGATGGTAAGAACTTTCCGATATCTCTCGTAATTGTAAGGAAAATAGGTAAAACTATACTAACCTACGCAATAGTCTAGGCTTCGCCTGCTGCAGCCAAAGACCCAATACTTCCTTCACCGTTTCTTCTGTTGCGTCGGTGTACATCTTACGAACAGCAGCTGAAAAGAAGGATAGAATTTCAAGCAAATAGTAGCGATTTTTATTCTAAAAAAAGTCATTTGTAATAAATTTCCCTCTTAAATAGCTTTACGGAATTATGGTATGGTTTGTAAACGTGGATACCTAGAGCTGAAACTAATTCCTATATTATTTTTCAAGTCACCTACGCTAGGCCCCTATCTTTCACCACACTTTTGGTATATTATATAATGGAAAAGTTACATTTTTCTATACAAGTGTAACAAGACTTTCTTCCGGTGCCCTTAGTGGTGATATGGTTTTGACTCAACGTATCAAGTCACCTTAAATAACACTACAAAAAAATAGGTTTTGGCTAACTTTGTTGTCACGGAAAATTGAAAGACGACAGAATGACGAAAGTTTGACTATTCGCCGTCTTGAAAGACTGCAACTTTTCTCTTTTTATACTGGAATTATGGTAACTTCGAAAGCTATATTCTTCTAGTGTTTTATCTGCGTTCTAGTGTTAGACAAAGAGCTCTGAAATTTTGCACCTTTAAAATATCGACAGGGGACACAGTTTGGCATACTATGTAATACTACCAGACTAACAGTGTTGCCAACCCAACAAAGTTATATTCTTTTAAAGCTACATTCGTGTGGCAGACAGTATCAAATTTACAGGTATACACGAAAAGTCTGGTGCAAAATTATACTTCACATAGTGATTCCTACACTGTACTTCAATTTAAATTCGTTGACACTATTGACTTTATTTAGCGATGGAATCATTCCTACCTTGGAATTTTATTTGGTTTTAGGTTTTCCGTACACCTTACAAATTGTTTTTGAATGCTTTTTCAAACAAAGATTTGTTTAAATGTGTACTTTGCCAGTAAAGCTTTGTTTACAACATAGAGTGTTGGATTAGTTATTGAATTTCCTATATATTCTACACAGATTTTATATTCACCCAGTAAGGTGAACACATTTATATATTATACTACTTGACAGTAAAAGCATCCGAAAATACTCAAAGCATACTTTATTCATGAAGAATTACTTCTGATTGCTTGGGACATACTTACATGAGAACATACGTCCAATACGAGAGAAGTAAGACTTAGTAATTAGCAAACTGGAATTTTGTATGGTTACTAGCATAAATAAATAAATGAAGTTAAATATTTCAGTACAACTTTCCAAATCAACTTACTGTGGATCTTTTTGCACATTTGGGTGGATCCAAATGTGTGCTTTTTGCTTCATGATCCTTGGTTTCCTGCCAGAGTAGGAGAATTCCATTGCGAGCTTGCCGCACAAAGTTCTTCTTATTGCATTGTGAGCGAAACCTTTTAAATCCTTACCACCAATTGACAGTAATACTTTTACCTAAAAAAAGGAAATTATTTAGATCTAATGCATGCTGAAATCGAAAAGAAAAACAATATGTATATAAGGGTCCGTATTACGTTTTTCTACCAGTGGAAAAAAAATAACGAAGCATGAATGAAACTAGATTAATTTTTAAATACCGTAATGTGAAGTGTGAAAAAAAGGGCGTGGAGTTCTGAGTTTCACGAAAGGCCGTATCAAATGGGCTACGTGACTAACAAAAACTGTTTGCCTGGGATTCCTTTGGTAACTTTCAGCTTTATATCGGAATTGCGGTTATTTAAAAGGACCATTGTCCGTTTGAATTAGAAAAAATACTATATATATATATATATATATATATATATATATATATATATATATATATATATATATACATATGTGTGTGTGTGTGTGTGTGTGTGTGTGTGCGTGTACGTATATGGAAATTAAATACACTTCCAAAAGTAAAAAGAAACAGTGGGTTAATCAGTGCTGCCAACAAGTAGTGTCAGAAAATAGCTAAATGACGCACAGAAACTAGCTAAAAATGGTTCAACTTGTCTTAAATTATAGGTAACAGAATTTAGGAACAAAGAAAGTAAAAATTTGGTACTTTTTGTCTACTAGTTTACAAAGATGTTCTAATATTATTTATCTTTTGATATCCTCAAATCAAACAGTTTCACAATATAATTTGTTCCTTCATTGACTAGAAGTAATAAAATCTCTTTAATTATTTTCAACTTCAAATGCTGGGTATGTCTTGATAACACTATTGATCTATCACGAAAATATATACATACACATGCACGCATCTTAACAAGAAAAACCCAACCCAAACTAAAAATACACTAGAAACTAATCAAACAACTGACTATGGAGAAACCAGATTCTTGAATCCCAATTTACCGTGACGGATAGGTGAGACTGATAAAATATATCTAATCTACTGTGACAATGTAAGTGCTGTTGTAAACAGAAGAATTAGAAAAATACCAAGATAAACTACTTTTTTTTTAGGGTTTTCATATGTTCTAAAAAAATTGACTGCAAAAGGTTTAATTGCCGCCTAAATGACTATATTAGCAAGTATGAATTTCAAGTTGATCAGAATTCAGCGGCGGCTGGTACTATATGTTGCATGGTTGTACAACCGGATATTTTTTAATTTTAAAACTATTTTTAAGTATTAATGTAGTGTATCAGTAAAAAATCAACCTCTGCTCTTGAGCGCAAAAACAGTATTGATGCATTTCTGAAAAAAGTAAATTAAAAAACGGAAAGAAAGAGAGAGATTTACATTTCCGGTGGCAGCGAACGTTGCTACTAGAAGCAGTAACATCGAGCATATGGCAGCAAGCTTCTATCTGTTAACATGGGGAAGTGGATTTATTCTTGCATCGCTCCTATCTTCCCGTATAGCTTTCTTGCGGTTGCCTTTCTTCCGCAACTGGTCAGCTTCTGTAATAGTTACAAATTCCTCCGCTTAGCAGCGCTTAACTTAATTCATAGGGTGAGGGAGATACAGACGCTTGGAAAAAAGAAGTTATTCACAAAACAAACTCGCAAAGAACAAATATAAGTCTGGTGGTAGCAGGGACGAATCCAAGCTCAAAGTTTGGGGGGGCGGTCTTTCGAAGTCAATAGATTTTATTTAACATTTATAATACAAAAGTGATAATTCTTGGGATAAGATTTATTTTTTAAAAAACCTTATTCTGGGGGGGGGGTCGATCAAATCTCGAAGAAGAAAATGTCTTACTACTGCTCTAATTCCTAGCTCTGTGTCTTTCGTGCACATGATTCTGTGTTCGATTTCCGGCGGAGAGCATAAATTAATATCAAATCATTCACTTCCAATATTCATCTGTCTTCTTTAGCCTAATTTGCTGGAATGTTAAACTTTTTTTTCATTTTCGATGCAAAACATCTTAGATTTCATGCTTCTTTACAGACAAAAATACGTGGTTTCTGAAAATGGACTTTTTGTACCGTATATTTATACAAAGAAATGCTAACAAAATGCATATTGTCGGAGGAGAGAGGTGTTTCTGGACCCTAAAGAAGATAAAGCGGAAAATATTTGCGGCAGCGATGCTTTCTATTCAGAGAAACTTGGCGAGCAGCATTTCAGATTTCAATAAAGTCATAGAAAATTTGAAGCCCAAAAGATCGAAGAATGACCTTCCATTCTAAAATAATGCATAGATTATATAATTAAATAATTTTGTTTAACTGCGTGCATGCAATTTTCTTGCTTTTTTTCTTTTCGGAGTAACGCCATCATTCATGGCTTACAGCACATACTGTATATTCGATTTATCTCGTGTTCAATAACATGAGTTTAGAGGTTGTGTATATAAATAGTGTATAAACGTAGATTGATAGTGGTTGTTTGAAAAAAAGGAAATAGCTTATATATTAAATCAATATTAGAGAAACAATTAAATCAATAATATATAAATAGAGCTTAAAAGACTTTCTTCTTCATATTTCCTGAATATTTTTTTTTTGGTGGGAGGGGAACACTTGCGCGTATCTACATACCTTTGATATTGCAACAATGCAACCGGTGCTTGTACAGACTACGTCCGCTACTGCCAAAATTATAGTCCATAGCTAATGCACATGATAATGGCTACATTGGCCAAAATGGAGTTGATGCTAACATTTAGTCAAAAAAGAGATGTTCCAAAAAGACGTAAATTAAAAGATATAACAAAGATTTGAAACCTGCGTCATAACTTGTACAATTTTGATAGGACACTTACATATTTCTTTCCGAAGTTAGGATCTTCAAGCTTTCTCTCAAATGTTTCAAAATCATCCAACGTTCACAGAGGCAGGAGTTCGGATTCTTCGTTTATGGACTCTGCTTTCACACTCACATCATTACTTAGAAGTGTGTCGACTTTCTTCTCGACGGAAGATACTCTTTCACTAAGGTCAGCTAAAGTATATTGCATTTGGCCAAATACCATTCTGATATCTGCAATAAATTTTAGGAAATATTGTTTTGAAGGTGTTAATATAACTAGAAAATATACTATATCACAAATCATTGAAACAATAAAATGTACATTCATGTCCAAAATGATTGTCGCATATCTATAACTGTCTTCTTGTAAGAATATAATTTGATAACGATTTTACAGGATACTTTTAATACCGATACTATGTGTATAATCGAAAAATGTTTATTTGTAGAAAATTTTATAGGGAAAGAATTATAAGCACGTAAATTAGAATGAGTAAAAAAATGGACAAGAAAGTTTTATTTTCGTTTTATTATTCTTATTTACTGCTCTATTGACATGAAATTTTCCACATACATGTCTTTGCCGATTATGCACATACCAACATTATAAGAAATACAGGGCGAATTCGTTATCAAATTTTATTCGTAAAACAACATATTTATAGACATGCGACAATAATTTTGGATATGAGTGTACGTTTGTGGTGGACAAACACCGTGTGCGTGGGTTTTCTCAGGGTTCTATCGTTCCCCTCCACTTTCTTCACTCCATCATTTAATTCATTCTCATCATCACCGTCTCCTTTAGGCTGCCCCGCATAACCGTGGGACAAAACTCAAAGATTTTATTTTAATATGATGTCGCTGTTAATTTAATCAGAAATCTTGGGGGGAAAGTGGGGAACAATTAGGAAGACGTGTGTAGAAGACCACTACGTTGGAGAATTATGACCAGGTCATTAGAGTATGACGTCATTCATCAGCACTGCGGAAGGAAAGGGTTGATTGCTCAGAGGTAGAACGTTGCCTTTTGGTGCGACGGATCTTTGGTTCAATCTCCGGCCTTATGAGTTTATGATGGACAATATCATATTCGTGAGGGTTTTCCCGTTCTCATGCCACTAATTCCTTCATAATCATTCACTATCATTAGTCATCCGTGTATCTTAACATTAACCCTAGGAAGACTAAACTATAATTGGTCACGTGAAAGATTAAGGGGGGTCAATTTTGCTCGTGGTTGTAAATTCCAATTTTAACCCTACTAATTTATTTTAAAGTTATTTAATGACTGCTAGTAATAAATGTGAGTTGTAAAATTATTTTAAGACTTGTGAAATTTTATTTTAATAGGAAATATTACAAGTCCCAGTACAGACTACTACCGCATTTGGTTAGAAGACATGAAGTGGCTTTAAATACATTAGCCTGTGTAGACAAGTTACTATACTAAACCTGAGAGTATTAAGTTTGCTCAATGTATAAAAGTAGATTATGTTTAGTCATCCATTCAAAGAATAGATAAGTTTACAATGATCCTTTTAAAGTAAAACTGTACTTCTCTTAACACTTCTAAGTTGCTAAAAAAGATGTATTTAGTCACCTGCGCTATTAAAAAAAACTACCACAATAATGTGCTTTCTAATAAAACTAAATTTAAGTTTAGATTACAGAAGAAAATACAAAAAATTTCAAACGTTGTAAAATTGATTTGTTCGGGCAAAGAGAAAAAGAAAGTGCGGGTAAATTCGACCAATCTTCGTCTTTCTATGGTTAAGGACATAACAGCGGGGTTATGAAGAACGGGACCTACAGCATAAAGTGAGATCCGAACCACTACTCAGTTTGCACTCGAGAGATATTGTTCTTCATTTGAACTCGAAACCAGAATCCCTTGATAACATAGGTGATAAATCCACAGACTCATCATCCACGGAGGTCAACTGATAGAAATACGTTGCAGTGATCTTGCATACGTGTGAATATTTTAGGAGCCACTTAAGAACCAAAAGGGAAAGAACTGAAAAGTGGAATCACTCTACAGTTATACACATTAAATCAATGGACAATTTTAAAAGACTACATAGTACAGAAGATCTAATTTAGTCAAAGTCAGAAATATAGGCTTAATTTAATTTGCTAATCAATACCAGAAGTGACTAATAGTTCTGGACCATTCATACTATCTTTCTAAATAAAACCTTTTTTATTATTATTGTTATTAACAAACCAGTCAAACCTAACAGAAATCTCTGTTTCGTCGATCTACTTTCCAATGTTATAAATTTGGACACTTGATCAGCTTCTGTGGAAAAGTTTTGTTGACCGTCCGCTAGTGTGACAGACACTAGAGGCAGTTCGGCGGGAACTCCAAACTTGATACAATAAAATCACAATTAAAGAGATAAGTTAAAAAAGTATTTTTCAGCAATCCCACCCCCACTCAACTTGTGGACGATCATGCCTCCGACAAGGAAAATTCAAGCTTAACCAATGCTGAAGGAGTAGACTGCTGAATAATTTATGATGTACTGGTAAATCGTTTGCAGAACTAGTTGACTTATGACCTCTAGTTTGAGCGGGTTCAGATCATTTCTCGAGGTTGAAACCTCGTTGAATAGAATCATCAGCCTCAAATTACCTTTACTCTTAAAAAAAAAGGGGGCGCAACGGTTACTCTATTTTAATTTAAGGTAAACCTATTTAAATAAAAGAAACCTGGTTTAAAGCAAAAATTCCGGTTTAACTGAAAAAAAGTTTTTTTTAAAAAAAAAAAAAAGAACACGGTTTTTGCCAATCCTGAAAAAATAGCATTATTTCTTTATTACATCCGTTCAGATTGCAAATATTTTTCTGAGATTTTAGATTTAGACTTCAGCTGGTAGAAAAAAAAGTAAACAAAACCACTAAACTCAATCAAGAGACAGAAGTTACTGTTTTTAGAGGATAAAAAGATTAAAATGTAAGCAACGAAAAACCTAGTTTTCCTCAAACTTACACCCTCGACTTCTTACCTTACAAACTTCAAACTAATATGCCAACTTATTTTCGTGTAGTAATCCATTTTGAGTTATTGTTAATATCTAATAAGTAATTTTTCGAAATTCATCGTTCTTTTACCCTAAACCCAAAAGTCCATACCTGATCGAACCTTTCCTTGCACTTATTGTAAAGCGATGAAATGAGTGATATCATTTAATCTAAGATTGATGAAGTATACCTTAGAATAAGTAATTGTTACCAAATAAAGTCAGACATAAGTATTTATATTCTTCATTTGAACTATTTCAATTTTGCCACCAACCTCCCAATAAATATGGAAGAACATAAGGAACGAAAATAGGCATGATGCTTTCTAAAATGAGTGAAATGTCCAGGCTTGCTGTATTTAAATATAATCCGTACCGATTCTTGGGGAAGCCACATCAGTTAAAATTTGTAGTGTATCGGTGAAAGCTAAAACAAGCAAGCTTAGGCAATGTATTAATTCAAAGCAGTTTTCTCCTCGATTGTAGAGATAAAACGTAATTTTCATTACTTTAGCAGACGGCTCTCCAAATTTATATCGATTTTGTTGATTTTTTCACTAGATTTCACTACTTTACAAACGCTTTACGAACCACAGCTGAGCGAGCGGAGGAGATTAGAAGCCCCGTAGGACTCATTTTTTCCTTATCTTTTAAGTTACACACGATTGGCATTGCAGCAATTGTACACGGTCATTTTCCAAAACTTAACATACAAATACTGGCATTTCGTTCCTTGCTTGTATTCAACCGCCTTCCGCCCTGGCAAATAGCTCCACCATAATATACTTACTTTCCCATGTATACTAATTTGCACATAGAATTTATTGAGTTTAAAACACTTACATTATCATTTAACTACCTTCACTATTAATATGGGGTTAATTTTAGCAGATGGCTCTACATAATTAAATAACTTATTTTAATGTGTTTAGGCTTAATAAATCGTATATGTTATATAGAATCCTACGAAATGGGAAATTAAGTATGTTTTGGTGGATCTAATTGACAAGGCGGTAGGCAGATGAATGCAAGCAAGGAATGAGATGGCAGCAAGTACATATGAAGCTTTGGAAAATGACCGTCTGCAATGGTTGCAATGTCAAACGTGTGTAACTTAAAAAGTAGGAAAAAAACGAGCTGTGCGGGGCTTCTATTACCCTTCGCTCGCTCAGCTATGCTACGTAAAGTGTTATGTAACGGCATATTTTTGGAACTGGGGGGGGCAATATTTTGCTTAAATCTTGTACTTTCTTGCTATATATTCTGTACTTTTTTTTGGTTTAGGTAGGTTAAGTTAGTTTGGGTTAGTTTAGCTTAGGCTGGGTTAAGATACTTGGGCATTACTTGAGCAGACGGTTCTACCAAATGTTCACAAATTGCACTTTTCGGTTTCGTTTTGTAGAATATCCACTAAATGAGGAGCTATTGCATAAATCACGAACCAACTTGTGCTAGGTGGCCACAAAAAAGCACGAATGTCATTAACCGAGTCAGGGCAGAAGCGCAGCAGGGGGTCCCGAGCGGAGCGAAGGGATGCGTCCGTAGAGAGCAGGCATGTCAGCGACGGAGGATATGCACATAAACGAGGAAAGTGAAAAAATACATAAAATATCCGCAATAATTTTTACATAGTGATTTTACCTGAATTCGTACTTTCTTCCTATATTTTCTATGTTTTTGATGATTTAGGTTAGGTTTGGTTAGTTATGTTAGTAATTACAGTTACGTAACACCAACTTATTTCTCCTGTAAACACGGTGATTTTACCTGATTTTGGCTCCCAAGTTCCATAATTATCTATATGTAACAGTATTATCTCAAATCTAGTGAAAAATGACCACAAAATCGATATAAATATGGTAGAGCCGTCTGCTAAAGTAATGCCTTAACATGTTATCAAGTATTCCACCTATAAATTTTTAATATGGTAAAGCCGTCTGCTGAAGTTAACCCTCTAATTTTTGTACTGATGTTCAGGGACGCCCGAAAAATTTTTCTAGGGAGGAGCCCATCTCCATGGATGCTATATTTGCTATATTACGTATACATTTTTGTAAGCCAGAAGGAGACCCGGGTCCTACCCTGCCCATGCTGATGTTAATTGTCCAGAGCCATCACTGACATTAAAGAATCCAATGGCGAAAAATTGTATACATTATACGGATGAACACATACTTAAAAAAATGTATAAGCATAAAATTCCATCCATATTTCGAAAGTAATGAAGAAACACTAGTCTATAAAATTATCGTAAAAGCGCTCAGCGCGCCATTTTAAAACCAAAATCACCTTTTTTTTGTAACTAAAACTAAATTAAGGTTTACTATTACATTTTATACACAGAGCTTACCTTTGTTTACCTTTTGGAAGAAATCAAGCGCCAAATATCTAAGACTACTCACCAATCCTACAGATGGCTCCATTTTCTAAACAATCGACCAACGTCAAGCGTTTTGAATCAAGCTTGAAATAGGCTTAGTAGAAAGTTGATAAATTCAAGCTTCTCTTCAAGTTAAAAACAAGCTAAAATAAACGTTGATTGTCGCTTGTCGCATCAACTGTACATTGCTAAGCCAAAATCAAGGGAAAGCGACCCTTGATTTAAGCTTACATGCTATCTGGGAAGCCAGCACAACGTTGTTGAAGAGTGGGAAACGGTCAGTCAGGGTTTAATTGAAAATTCTAAATGCCACTTTTTCTGCTTTTTAAACTGTAAGGTATTCCGTGATATGAACATCTTGTTATAATAATTGTTATCCCAATTCTTCCTCTTCCTAGTAAAATTACCATCAAATCGTTCTTAAGCTCTATATTTTGTTACAAATTCTATGTGCTATCTAATTTCAAGTTTTTTACTTTAAGCAGTTTGCAGTGTCCAAATCTCACTCCATATATTTTCTATCTAAATGTATTTTACTGTAATTTTTTCTGTTATTATAAAAAATACTTCTAAGATCTTTCCTTTTGTCCATAAAGGCTAAATTCTCCTATACTGATATTAATTTTAGATCTTATGCAGTTTTCATTGTTGAACGAAATTCTTTTGCTAGTAACTACTCCTTTCCGTAGAGGTGCTATTTTCAATTTAAAAACCCTTTTCATAACAAGACACAAAATTACAGGAAAATAAGTTCAGATAGAAAATATATGGAGTGTGTTTTGCACACTACGAACTGCTTAAAATAAAAACTTCAAAGTAGATAGTACATAGAATTTGAGACAAGATAGTGCTTAGGAAGAATTTTGATGGCAATTACTATAACAAGA
Organism: Thermobia domestica; assembly: GCF_964235325.1. Classification (NCBI taxonomy): domain Eukaryota; kingdom Metazoa; phylum Arthropoda; class Insecta; order Zygentoma; family Lepismatidae; genus Thermobia; species Thermobia domestica. The sequence continues at coordinate 140,631 of NW_027656105.1, read as the reverse complement.
TATTACTATATCACTTGCAGTTTAAAAAAGCAGAAAAAAATTGGTATTTAGAATTTTCATTTAATCTCTGACTGACCGTTTCTGACTGTTCCACAACGTTGTACTGGCTTATGCTCCATGCGATACCCTTTAGAACCGATTTTCAAATTTGTGTATGGCTACCTTCACTTATATTTTGACCTTGAATATCTCGGACACTATTCATCGGCAAGTGATGACACCAACTTCAAAACACGCTTAAGGCGCTACTGAATCGATCGAATTCTTAATTGTCCCTCCCAGAGAATTTCCGACAAAACCTTCCCTTACATTTTAATCTTAAATATCTTGGAAATTACTCATCAGCAAGTAATGAGACCAACTTTAAAACACTCCTTAGGTCTTACTGGATCGATTGAGACCTGAATTGTCCCCTTCAGACAATTCCCGACATAACCCGCCTGCTATCTTACATTTAATACAACCATTCTCTGTCAAAATGAGTACTTTTCACTAGCATTGTGGAAAGAACGTTATTATATTTTCTGCGCTTCGGTACGACCAGATATGATACGAAATGATACGACAAATTATAGATTCAGCGTTCCTGTCATCTAGTGAGCATAAAATAACTACTACCATATTTGGATGGCAGTTACTATAACAAGATATTATAATACTATATCACTTGCAGTTTAAAAAAGCAGAAAAAAATTGGTATTTAGAATTTTCATTTAATCTCTGACTGACCGTTTCTGACTGTTCCACAACGCTGTACTGGCTTCTGCTCCATGCGATACTCTTTAGAACCGATTTTGGAATTTGTGTAAGGCTACCATCCCTTATATTTTGACCTTGAATATCTCGGACACTATTAATCGGTAAGTGATGACACCAACTTCAAAACACGCTTAAGGCGCTACTGAATCGATCGAATTCTTAATTGTCCCTCTCAGAGAATTTCCGACAAAACCTTCCCTTACATTTTAATCTTAAATATCTTGGAAATTACTCATCAGCAAGTAATGAGACCAACTTTAAAACACTCCTTAGGTCTTACTGAATCGTTTGAGGCCTGAATTGTCCTCTTCAGACAATTCTCGACATAACCCGCCTGCTATCTTACATTTAATACAACCATTCTCTGTCAAAATGAGTACTTTTCACTAGCATTGTGGAAAGAACGTTATTATATTTTCTGCGCTTCGGTACGACCAGATACGATAAGAAACGATACGACAAATTATAGATTCAGCGTGCCTGTCATGTAGTGAGCATAAAATAACTACTACCAGAAATAAATATTTCACTTTTATAGATAATGATGATCGTGTACTGAAAAGATCTGATTTGTTCCTGCTTTTATTGTATTTGGGCGGTATTTGTGAAATATAGTATTGTTTCAATTACATTTATGCTCGCTATAAACTATAGTGATCGATAAAAGTGAAATGAATCAGAGAACCTAAAACTTTTCGATGCCTAAATTTGTTATAAAAACTTGATCCTCATTCCAACACGTCCATTTAGACAGCCCCCATCTTTTCGGACTCAATCAGAAATGCTCTCAAACGTTTATTCATCATTTTCACAGAAATGTGCAGGCGAAAATTTCGTTTGTACACAATTAGGGGCGCCGCCAGAACTAAAACAGAGTGGGGGCTGTCTGAATGGTACCTCCCCCACCATGTAAAATTCAATCACAAATTGTCGCAATCGTTTGTACATCGTTTGTACAGAAATGTGCAGGCGAAATTTTCGTTTGTACACAATTAGGGGCACAGCCAGAACGAAAACAAAGTGGGGGCTGTCTGAATGGTAGATCCCCCACCATGTCCAATTCAATCACAAATTCTCGCAATCGTTTGTACATCGTTTCTACAGAAATGTGCAGGCGAAATTTTCGTTTGTACACAATTAGGGACGCCGCTAGAACGAAATCAAAGTGGGGGTTGTCTAAATGATAGCCCCCGACCATGTTGAATTCAATCACAAATTGACGCAATCGTTTGTACATCGTTTGTACAGAAATATAGAGGCGAAACTTTCGTTTGTACACAATTAGGGGCGCCGCCAGAACCTACAAAAGTGGGGGATATCTAAATGATAGCCCCCACCATGTTGAATTCAATAAGAAATTGACATAATCGTTTGTACAACTTTTGTGCAGAAATGTGCAGGCGAAAGTTTCGTTTGTACACAATTAGGGGCGCCGCCAAAACGATAACAAAGTATAGGCTGCCTAATTGGTAGCCCCACCCCACGTCCGATTCAAAAGAAAATTATCTCAATCGTTTGTACATCGTTTGTACAGTAATACTCAGGCAAAAGTTTTCTTTCTACGCTATCAGGGGCGTCGACAGAACGAAAAGAAAGGGGAGTTGTCTAAGTGGTAGCCACACCTTGTTCGATTGAACCACAAATTGTCGTGACCGTTTATATATTGTTTGTGCAGAAATGTGCAGGTAAAATTTTCGTTTTTACAAGATAATATACGGATGTGAGTATTTTTAATATTTGACCTAGAATTGAAGAAAAGGAGCGGGGATTGCAATTATTGTAATTATTTATATATCTCGGGATTGCTCAAAGTTAGAGATATGAAATTAGCTATTTCGATTTCTCATTTCAAATGTTAAACCAGTGTATCGTGTTTTAAGGTTTTTTGATACTTAACCTAGAAGGAAAGAAATGGGTCGGGTTACAGCTGTGTATTACCGTTTTTGGTTTTTAGCTATCCACGTTAACCGGTTTGAATAACGGTTGCTGATATTGAAAATGGTACCTATTATTAGAATGCTAAATCGATTGCAAAACACCAGTTTTCGCTGTCTCCTATTCCGATCATCGTCAATCTACTGTAAATGTATTAAGTAGAGTGGGTGAAACACGTATGGACTTAGAGAATACCGTAGTTGGGAGAGTAGAAGCTGAGGGGCAGTCTGTGAACCGAACTCACAAACTCTTGAGTTGCAAATCGTGAAACGCAGACTGTGTTGGGCCTTAATTATGCCCATTTAAACTTTAATTTAATTATTTCTATATGCCACACTATGTCGATAAGGGCTGACTTGAACTTAAAACGCCAGTGGGTCTGTCCCTGTTCATCTCAGTCATTCCGGAAACTGTTCCTTCGATACTAATATCGTATGTTTTCGATTATTCCTCTCTCTGAACACCCACGATTATGGGGGCTAAAATGGTATTTAAATTGCATCAGGAGTGGCACTACTGTTCTCAGACCGCCCTGAACAATGCATTCGACACTTTACTTTTACATATAACCCCCATCACTCCTAGGAGGTCAAAGAGGGTTCGCAAAATATTGCTATCTTTATTAATTAGACGATAGGCAACTTATTCACCAAATTTGATTTAGTACTGAGCAGAAGTTACTAAGAAACAGAGTATCGCATATTCACATATCAACACCCATAGGATGGTCAGAGGGGTACAATTCACAGTACAATTTATTTTGTATGGCTTAGCATACTTTAAAGCCTACCAAAATTTTGAAAACAGAAGAAACGGAACATCTTACTAATTAGTAGTAAATATTACATTTTCTATTAAGTTTATCTTTCAAATTTTACTACAGGATCTAACTAATAACACAACTTAAAATGATGTATTAATTTAGTCCATACTTAATCAACAGCGCTAAAAGTATTATAGAAGCTGTTATACAATATAAACGCAATCAATGAACATACACTATTTAGGCAAAACTTCTATTTTCAATATTATTACATATACCAACTCAAATACTTTGACATCTCTATAAAGAAAAAAAATCCAGATTTACGAAGTTGTTTCTAAATTTCAATGGACTGGTTTATTTTTGTTAACCTAAAATGCGAACTAAAACAAAACAATTTGCATAATTCTTGTTCTGAAGCAGAAAAAAATATGTTTTCGGGGCTGGTCTGCAACGTCACAAGAATTTGTCGCCCCTCAGGGTATACATTCTTACTTTTGGTGATAAGAGTGTCAGTTAGGAGGATTTAAACATTGCATGTTATATCCAGGGAAGCAGTGATTGGAATAATAATAAAGATTAGAATGAAATTGTTCCTATACTGTTGTCGGAATCGAAAGCAAAAGAAATAAGTCGATTTCAATATCTTTTCAGAGCTTTTGATATGTAATTAATAAAAAAATAGAGGGCAAGAAGGAAAATTTCTGGACACCGTGACAAATTTTAAGAAACCGGGACGTATGGTAGCCTTACATATTTATTTGCATGTGAAGTGTCAGTAAGGAGCCACTACGTAGCAGAGTTGAAACAAAAAACCTCGTAAATAGGTTGCCAACTCAGGAAAACGAAATTACCGGTACACCCTCAAAATTCTCTGTACATATGATGAACTGAAAACTGTATTGATCATTATTGTATTTACCAGCAATTGCCACTTCCTTAAAATTATCGAAACAGATGAATAATACTGTATATTAATCTTTACGTAACAATTGTTGATTCATAAAATGAAATTTACTCTATAAACATACACTTCAAGCAAAGGAAATTGTTTTAAAAAGTCATTTTCTACTCTCAATAAATGTATAAAATTCTTTTACAATAGAATCACATCTAAGTGTTATCAAATTTCATATGTTAAATAATTATAAAAAAACTGTCATAGATTAAAAGAATCGATAAATTTGTGTTTGTAAAGGCTTTGTTGAAAAACTTCGATGTTCAATGTTATATTCTGGATTTCAGATTCCAAACTACCAGTCAGAAGGGGCCTAATACGCAGTTTGTACCAGTCACCGGCCTTAATCAAAATCACAGCAATATTCCCGGCCAGGCCGATGAAATACCGGTTAGGTGGCAACCCTACTCGTAAATCAGAATGCTGAATGCACCAAAATACATCACTATGCATTTTATAGTTTTTGCAACGAGATACTGTGTTATAATTTACAATTTAACAGTCATCTTTGTCAATTTGTTATATCTACCACTTATCAATTTCCTGTACGAGATGAAAATAACGGTTCCAGAGCAGGTTAGAAAGCAAAAATTGCATTTTACTCATAAGGATTTAGCTCACGTAAGAAATAATAAGTTTAATAGTTAGAGCCGAGGAGTGATAAACTAACTCGGCAATAATGATTGTAAGTATAAATATAAATATAAAACATTAAAAACATTAGATTTATACATGGTAAGAATAAGACAATTGTAGTGAATCACACGCTAGTGTGAACATACCAATCGACGCGATAGTGTGCATAAAGCCTTGTTAGTAAATACTCCATAGTATGTGACACAATTTTTAATGTTCCACTAACCAGTATTTTTCAAAGTTGACTGCTTCTACTATATTATTATTATTATTATTATTATTATTATTATTATTATTATTATTAGTAGTAGTAGTAGTAGTAGTAGTAGTAGTAGTAGTAGTAGTAGTAGCAATAGTAGTAGTAGTATCATCTTAGGACTAGCACATAGTCCAACGGAATACTGTGCGCAATATTTTGTCTTCATCCTGAGTCTTTAATGTAGAATTAATCCGAAATCCAAAATCACGAATTTCGTGTGAATTTTAGTGAGCCCCTTTCTTACGTTTTAGGTTAAGTATCAAAAAACGTTAAAACACGATACACTGGTTTAACATTTGAAATGAGAAGTCGAAATAAGAACTTTCATATTTCTAACTTTGAGCATTCACGTGATATACAGGGTCTACATAATTATAATAATTGCAATCCCCGCTCATTTTCTTCAATTCTAGGTCAAACATTCAAATACTAACATCCATACATTATTTAGTGAAAACAAAAATTTTACCTGCACATTTCTGCACAAACGACCTATAAACGATCGCGACAATTTGTGGTTCAATCGAACATGGTGTGGCTACCACTTAGATAACTCCCCTTTGTTTTCATTCTGTCGACGCCCCTGATAGCGTAGAAAGAAAACTTTCGCCTGAGCGTTACTGTACAAACGATGTACAAACGATTGAGATAATTTTCTTTTGAATCGGACGTAGGGCAGGGCTACCAATTAGGCAGCCTATACTCTGTTATTGTTTTGGCGGCACCCCTAATTGTGTACAAACGAAAATTTCGCCTGTACATTTCTGCACAAACGATATACAAACGATCTCGACAACATGTGGTTGAATTCGACATGGTGAGGGGCTACCATTTAGACATCCCCCACTTTGATTTCGTTCTGGCGGCGCCCCGAATTGTGTACAAAACGAAATTTTCGCCTGCACATTTCTGTACAAATGATGTACAAACGATTGAGCCTGAAAATGTGGGGGGCTCTCTAAATGGACGTCATTCCAACTCCTGATTGGTTAAACGCAGTCCCCATACGAAAGGTTTACTGCGGTTTCGAAAGACACTGCCGGGAGAAGTTTTAACTAATGTGCTGTGGAATATAACGCATATTTTGCAGGAGGTTTCCAAATTATGTCCGCTGCATGGCGCAGGAGTCAGTCACAAATAATAGTGAGAATTACCTGAAATTTAAAAGTAAATATGTTCGTAAATGTATGTTCGTGAATTTTGTAAAATGTCGTTTATTTATATGTTAATAGAGAAAGCTGTCAAGTGTAGAAAGTTGAAAACCTTAAGTGAAAATAATTTTCCACTTGCTTTCATAATGTTAAATACTACAGTTTTATAATGCATTACAACCTTCTTATATAGAAAGTCACAAGTTGCTGTGCTTCTTATTGTGCGAATGCAATCAAAGAGATTTCTTGAGTCAGTTTTGTCATACTTGGTACACTGGTATTTTCAGCCCCTTTTTTTGAAAAAGTTGGTACAATTCAACTCACTTCTGCACCATTTAACAAATATTGGTCATATTTTCAATAGTATCAGTGAGTCTTTTTCTACAGCTCGCGTTATTTATACTATGTGTTGGACTATTAAACAATGCTGTTGAACATTCATTTCTGTGACGTCGCACCACATAACAAAACGAACGTTATGTAGGAAACTCATAATTCGTCCTATACCGGGAAACAAATGACGCTAGATGGACGCATCCGTGAAAGGAGACGTGGAAGAAGCAGTGTGGTACACATTTTAGTCGTTCTTTTTGGATGTTTTTTTAAAAAAATAATTTTTAAAAAGAACACTTTCTTGATTTGAACATTTGGAACATGGGGGAGTGTTATAGAACTTTACCTGTTTTAGTTTAATGTTATAGAATAGTGCTGTCCAAATGGCGGCCCGCGGGCCGCATGCGACCCGCCAAACAGTTTTCTGTGGCAGACAGAGTTCTCGCGATTTACGATTTTTATTACCGATACTATTTTCATATATTCGTTCTTTTAATGTTTCCACTCTTCTTTTGAAATAAGGCAATCATTTAGCGCTTCTATACAAGAGAAAGGCGCGGGCATCCATGGCAACACGTTTCTCTTACTTTTCTGAATTTGGTCGGAAAACAATGTCAATGTTTGGTAGCATTTGTTCCTGAGAAGGTGTATTTTCCAGCATCAAGATGGCGAAGAATCGCTTCAGGAGCTGTCTTGTAGATTACTCTTCTTTACATCTTTTTCGACTCGCTATCCCAGTCCTTGTAAACGCTGCTAGTCACCTTCATTTGTCACACTGAATAGATAGGCCTATGTAATATTCTAAACACATTTTTATTCTTTTCTTTCGTAGTATAATAATAATAATAATAATAATAATAATAATAATAATAATAATAATAATAATAATAATAATAATAATAATAATAATAATAATAATAAAAGTTCTTATCATTATTATTATTATTATTAGCTGCGGCTCTCCACCTTATTAGTAAAGATGGTTATGGCCCTCAGGCTCATTACAATTGGACACCACTGTTATAGAGCCATGTATTACACTCAGGGTAAAGGTGGAACTGAAAAGGTGGAGGGCACCTCATGCTGTCCTCATGACCTCATACATGATCTCATGCTGTCCTCTGTGCCTATCTTTGTCCATTGTAATTCTTTAGAAGAGGGGGACGCCAGTGATATTTTTCGGATCTGGGGAGAAGGCGTCCTCCGCGTTCCTCCACACTTTTACCCGCGATAGTATAAAATAATGAATTCATCCCCTTCTGGTTCAATTTGGTATTATTTTCAGCCCACTCCAGAGCTAGGACTGGCAAGACTTTCTTGTGTCATCTTTTGGAGATACACACGTAATCTCACTTGTAAATTTATCTTTTGAATATTTTTTTTCCTCTTTGCTTTTGCGTATTCATATGAATTCTTAATTGGTGTCTGTAATAATAACAGTTTTGTACACAATATATTTTTTTTATTACTGCTTTCACCTATATTATGAAAACGATAATCCGAATTACAATATTTCCTCGTCCCTATATGGCTAACGTACTTCTCTTCTGCATAGAAAATGGGTTTGATTCCTGGTGAGTGCTTGCTTGGTTCCAGTTCCAAGTTAAGTTGTAGGTACATATTTCATATACCATTTTCCTGAACCATACACTAAATTCCAAATAAGTACACCAGAACCATGAAACCGGATATGAAAACTACATGGAATTAAACTATACCAGACAACAAATATTCTTGCGATTTTTATTAATTACTTTAATGAATCAGAAATCAACACTGAATCGGATTAAAATAAAGCCTTATGAGACGTAATTAACTGAAACTTTCTTCTCTGTTCTCGGGGAGTGTGTCTACAGACGCCATTTTCAGCATATACGCTTTAATAGTTCTACTATCTAACGTGATTTTTTCTTGATCAACTTATACAAGCAACAGAATATAGTGTTAGATGATGCCACACTACACGATGAGTCACCACTAGGATCAGTGTCGTAGACAAAAGGAAAATCGGTATTCAAGTTTATTAGAATCCGAAACCTTCTCCGCAGAATCAATTGTTCAAAAATATATTAGTGAGCGTTAATTTTAGACAATATGATAAATAATTTTCTAAAGAATAAATAATCATACTTTTAACGAAGAACTAATTGGCTTTAAAGAATCAACAAAATCAATACAGTATTGTAACGGAAACAGATTATAATATTCATACCCATGTTCACAACAGTAAGAATTAGTAGCGAATCATTTATTTCCTTTTTGGCAATAGCTTCCTTCGAAATCAGACGTAATTGCTAGTAGGGCTCACAAATTGATGCAGATGAAATATTGTTGTGGACTGTGGTGAATATGTTTATTATACTGTTGTTTTCATTAAATAGAATACTACTTGATAAGTTTATTATAGAGTTGATAGTTTCGCTGTAGCATAGATATACATTTTAAAAAAATGAGATCTTTAAATTTTACGTCCTAAGGTTATGGCGGTCAGGCGAAAGGACACGGTGATTACGAGAAATAAATTAATTTGTAGAAACAGTAATCCTATCAGTAAGTAGCGGTCGGCAAAAGAGTCCGAAAGCCCTCTTTCCGACCCTCTGCCCACTGCTTATGCCTCTTTTCGACAGAGCTCCTCCGTGGCTAAGCGGTTAGCGTACGCGCATTTGGCGCGGGATACCCGGGGGGAGCTCATGTGATTCGAATTCCACGTTAATCAGTAGGTCCACGTCTCATATAGCCTCGCTGCTGAACGGAACGTAAAACTTAAAATCCATCCATCCATCCTCTTTTCGACAGCGGCTCCGGCACATTTACTGCGCCTCTACGGCTTTTTGCCGATTGCTCAGCAAGACAACTTCCCGAGGGCGGCGCCGGAGTATTTAATACTCATTTCCGTCTGTTTTCAAACTGTTTGGCAAGGCAACTATTTCTACAGCGGCGCCGGCGGACTTTATGCACCTTTTCTGCTGTTTGCAAACTGCTCGGAAAGGCTACTTTCCAGCGCCGGCCCATTTTATGCGCCTTTCAAGCTGTTTGCCGATTGCTTGAAAGGACCTATTTTCGATGTCGGCTTCCCGATTCTACCACAGCCGGCATCCGATCTCTTGCTGCCGTAGAAAAGTGACCCTTTGCCAACTGGAAATCAACCCTCCAGGAGGGCAAAATTTTCATCACCTTTTACATTAGTCTTGCTAAGTCTTCCCCCATGCTATGACTTCTCAACAAGAAGCACCCTTGTACGTTCCTGAACGATAATACTTGCATTTTTGTGTGTTCCAGTATAAAATGTCTTCCTTTTTGCTTTTTGGCAGCACTCTAATCCAAAAAAGAAGAAGTTGAATGGGACACGCAAGTATCATATGCTTCCAGAACTAGGAATTGTGCCCTGGCCGAGAAATCATAGCACGGAGGCAGACTTAGGCAAAGCTACTGTAAAAGGTGGTAAGAAGTTTGCCTTCCTAAAGGGTTGATTTCCAGTCGTAAAGGTCCATTTTTCGACGGCGGCAAGAGGTCGGATGCCGGCCGGCTGTGGGAGAATCGGGAAGCCAAAATTGAAAATAGGTCCTTTCTAGCAGTCTGCAAGCAGTCCAAAAGGTGTATAAAATGGGTGGGCACGCCGTTGGAAAGTACCCTTTCCGAGCAGTCTGCAAACATCAGAAAAGGTGCGTAGCAATGCAATGAAAATCATGTGGTATTCCCACAGGTAATGTTGCACTCGGTACATGTGCAGTACTTTTCTACAACTCTCAGTAAGATTTAAGTGTCATATAAAGGGAACGTAGCTGGATATGATTTGCAAATGCATGAAAGGGACCTAAAAATAACAAGTAAGCAGCTAATAGTACCCGTTAAGAATATTATTGCACTACTCAAAGGATCCCATAATACCAACTTGTGTAAAGACAGCTGACTTGTTAAAACTACGTACGAAGAGGCACCTTCATTCAGTTTTTGGCTAATTTTTCAGAAATGGTTAAGGTTGAAACAAAACAATCAAATGTTGAAATAGCAGAAAATTACCTATAAAGCCTTATTGTTTCTACACTGGCCATTCTCCAGAAATGAATTTCATTCTATCAATAATAATAAACTTTATAGGATGTTAAAATACATTTATAGCTAATTAATTTGGACCAACATTTGTCTTCAAATTATATTTTCATTATTAGAGGTGAAGTTTAGGATATTTCATATTTCTTATCCATCCGAGAAATGCTGAAGGGTCCCCCTCGGAACTATTAGTATTATTAAACCTTCTTATATTTTGTTTCGTTATGAGTAAAAGAATGAAACGCGAAACTGTTATTTATTTGGTTTTCTAAAAGATTCGTACCGTGCTATCATTGATATCAAGGCTGTACACAAAAGAACTAAAGTGACCATGGATACTATACACATAATTATTTATTAAGAAAGGAAAAGGATAGTCAATCAGTTACTCAAGAATGACATCAAGGTGACAGCACTAATGATTACTCTTGAATTAAGATAAAAAAAATACAATTTATTTTCTCTATATAAGTCAGCCATAAAATTGAAGAAAACTTCCCTAGCATATACCTGAAGTAGAGTAATAGTTTTTCGGCTTCTAAAGCTGAGTATACAAATTTATTATTTAAAACAATATCCCTTCACTTTCATATGATGAAACATAATATATGCGGTTTTCAGACGTAATATCTTATGATATAACTAGGTAGTATAACTGAAAAAAGTAAGCAATTTAAATATTTGTTTGATGTCTTTATTAAACACGTACCTTATAATTATGAATAATTAGTTTAATTTTTAACGTGGTTGATAATTTTGTTTTCTACTATGTCAAACAGTTGTTCATTGAGAAATCAAGGTTATCACTTTTCTTAAGTTTCATATTGTCTCAAGTGCAGCTAAACATAATTTTACGGGTACTAAAAGTATGGTTTATTGTCATATACTTCTTATTTAAAGGTGATCCCATTCAGCATACTCACGTCTCCTTTTTATTCACGTTTGTATACGAAGTTTCAACTGTTGGAAGTAATTATGGAAATCTTCTGGTGACACTGTCGTCAGTAGCGCTTCCAATTTCTTGTCCATCCTTTCCAAAATCTGATAATATTCGCTTGAGAGCAGATTTCACATTCGGAAAAAAAAATCATGCCAAGTATGCTGAATGAGGTGGGTGTTCCAACCTTGGAGTCTTCTTTGCTGAAAATAACTGTTCAATAAAATAACAATCATAGCAAGGTGTAACGTAGAATTGCCTGCATGCACAATCCGTTCATGTTCTTGCCCAAGATGGACAATTTTTCTCACTCACTATCCCAGCTTGTTCAAAAACTACTGATAATACTGCTTATTCACGCTCTGACTTAATGGCATTCATTTAACGAAGAACAAATCATTGGTATAAAAGAAGATAATGAACATGATTTTCACTTTCGTTTTGCTCTTGCGTGCCTTTTATTTTCGCGTTGACGAGAGAGTTTTTCACAGGATTGCCTTTCCGTTTCAGGATTGTACAGAAAGATCCACGTATCGTCACCAATAAAAATTTTCGTAAGGAAGTCCTTTCCTGCTTCCAAGTGCTCCATTTTATGAGTACATACGTGTTTCTGCTGCTCCTGCGTGGATTTTTATTTAGGATAATATTTTAGCTGAAGATTTGGGCATGTAAAAATAGTGGTGCAGAATACCGTGTATAGACTGTTTATCGATGGCCACAATATTTGTTATCATTCGTATGCTGACCTAGTGATCTTCCCTGATAAAGTCTGTAACTTTTGTCACATTTTCCCTGTTGTTTCAGTTACAGAACGACACAGTCTTTCATCATCACCATCAACGTTCTTCTACCCCTCACTGAACAATTTGTGCCAGTCAAACACTCTTGTATGTGATATCGTATTATCAGCATACATATCCTGTAACAGTTTCAGATAATCACACTACTGTTTCCTCAACTTGCCAAGCAATTACAAATTAATGCCCTATCAATTTTGCCAGTTCTCCATCAACACGATTGCCAATCTCTCTCTCTCTCTCTCGCTCACGCACTAAACGAAATTAGGACCAGGAGCTCTCTTCGCGATGTTTTAAGGCCGTTCTGTGTGTATGCGCTCCCCACTGCTTAATGTATTCTACTTAAATAGGTACGTGCCCCGTTATTATTTAGCAAGCCTTGTAAACGATAATTTCGGCATACATGTCTCGTGTTCTCGTGTTATCATGTTATCGTAATGCATTTCTCACAATCTTGTTCAATCATCCTCCCTCTTAGCAACTTTGTGTAGACCATTTGCATTAATAGTGATTTTTCTCAATATTTCCCAAAAATTTTCTAGTAAACTTAATTTCGAATTGAGGCACTACTTTGAATTACACTGTATTTTAAATTTTGGTATTTACTGAGTTACGAGCGGAATATTAGCTCTGTAGAATATGACTGGCATATACTGAAAGGTCCGGTTTTTCATTAACTAAGTGGTATAATGGCAAACTTTGTGTAGAGCATTGCTGTATATGCAAGCTGTTTCACTGAAGTTAGCTATAATTCGCGGTAATGATTCAATTCTTCGTTACACTCTCGCAGATCCTAAGACGAATAGATTTTATAATTTAAAAGTAAATTAAATCGGTCTCAATTTCTTTTTCACAGGAGAGCTACTGATGTAAAAACTTCTTCTTAATTAAATGTGTGTAGCATTACAAGCTTTAAAAGCAAAAATGTATCAAGAAGGCTCTTTTCGTATTTAAATGGTGTCATGCAACATCCACTTTCCAAGGTAGAAGAACTAAAAAGCCATCTCTTAATTAACCTGGCGGTGTCTTGCTACAAGCACTTTCGGACGAAGAACTTAAGAAATATCTCTTCCTAATTTTAACGATGTCTTGTAGCAACTAATTTCTGGGGTAAAAAACTGATGAGCTATCTTGTTAAATAATTAAAAATATATATCTTACAACCACCACTTTCTGCGATGTGAATGAAAAATAATCTTCTACTCAATTTGACTTTCAGAGGAAAAAGAACTTAAGAAAAATATACTCCTTATTTTAGCGAACAACCACTTCCTGGGATGAAAAAGCTGACGAATAATCTTAAATAAGCGATGTCTTGGAACAACCTCTTTCCACGAAAGTAGAGCTGCCTAACCATATTTTTCCTAATTTATTGGTGTCTTGCAAGAACCACTCTCCAAGGGAAGATAACTCACAGACCGTCTCCTCCTTAATTAAATGGTGTCATGCAAGAAGCAGTTTCGGTAGAAGAGGAGCTCATTTTAATGATACCTTGCAACAATCTCTTTCTGGAATAGGAAAACTGATAAATTATCACATATGTAATTAAACGATATCTTGGAGCACCCATTTTTCAGGGAAGAAGGACTTATAAAATGTATTCTCTTATTTAAATGATACGCACTTTTAAGGTTGAAAGACAGACGAATCATCTCCATTTGTTTAATTTGAGTCTAGCAACAGCCGCTTTCTAAGATAGAAGGATTGACAAACCATCTTCTTAGTTAAACTATGTCTTGGAACAAAGGCATTGAATGCTATAAGAACTCATGAACAATCTGCTTACTTAAATGCAGTTTTGGAACAGCCAATTTGTAAGGTGAAAGAACTGACACATCATTTTCTCATATGGTATCTTTCAGCTAATTCATTCTAAAGAAAAGGGATCATGTATTAACACCTCAGTAGATAGGGGACACTTGGCGCTTTTATTCCTACTGCGCATGCGCAAACCCTTGACGCTGATTGGCTGGCGCAGGTCACATGACCCCGCCCCCTTGGCCACGCCCCTTGATGCTGATTAAATGGCCCCGCCATGGCCACGCTTCTTCACGCTGATTGGCTACCAACGGACCCATCCCCCTTCACGCTGATTGGACGGCCATGCTCCCCGGCTCCGCCCAACTTGAACCGCCCAACCACGCTCTTCTACGATTTCCATTTTAGGAGTGTCGCGCTGATTGGCTGGTGCCAGATCCGTCCCCATTTCGCCGATTGGCTGGACCGGTCCCTCGCCCGCGCACCTCGGGATATGGAAGTTTTTGAAGAGGTCACATACCATAGCACATAATACATAAGATTCGTTCCCTTTTATGAGCACTTTACGAACACATAGCAGATCGATAACACATTCTCCATCCACCTAATTAACATAGCACATATAACATAGCAGAGCTAATAAAAGAACATGACTTATTATCAAGTGGAGACTAGGAACGCATAGTAAACAGATAATATTCAAGGGATGTACTCATTCTCTTTTATGAGCATATTTTCCTGCCCTTATTTTAACATAGCAGAAATTACACTGAGAGCGGAGAATACATAAGATTTATTCCACCCCTATTTGAACATATCACGGCTAATAAAAGAGTATGGTTCGTTTTTCAACTCCTGTTTGCGCATAGCAAAAATATAAGGGCGTGTACTCCTAACATAGCATTCGTCAATTACTGCATGTCCCAAAAGTACTCACCATCGTGGTAAACAAAGCCACATATTGAGATATTGTTTCCACCCTCGGAGCAGACTACGTGCAACGAGTAGGTCGTAAAAGACTATGACCTATTTTGCACTCCCTAAATAACGTAGTATACACACATGTTACCCCCACTTCCGGTTATGATTAAACGCACACACAAACACCGACACTTGGTTGCGTATGCCAAATCCAATTTAGTAGGAATAACACACATGCGCAGAAACATTTACATTTCCGATTTGGATCAAACTAGGTATATGAGAGTTTTCGGACTTGCTGATTACGAATATCATATTTATTTTTATCTAGATCTTATAGTTTATGTGGGATCCGCCCTTTGTATGACACTTAAAACCCATTACTCATAAACGAAGCAACATATTGAGGTGATGTTTCCAAATTTAGTAATAGTTCATCAACTACTACAAGTTTCAAAAATAACGACCATCAAGGACAAAGGTCAAAATACTTAAAACCTAATAACTCGAAAACGGAGCCAAATATTGAGGTGCTGTTTCCTAATGTAGTAATTGCTCATCAACCACTGCAAATTACAAAATAATGGCCATCGATGTCAAAGGTCAAAATACTTAAAACCTAATAAATCGGAAACGGATCCAAATATTGAGATAGTGTTTCCACATTTAGTAATTGGTCACCAGCAACTACATGTTTCAAAATACTGACCATCGAGGTGAAAGGTCAAATATTTAAACCAGAATAACTCCTAAACGAAGGGACGGAAAATTTTGTACTAAGCCAAAAACGTGAAGGAGGAATAAATTTGAGTGGCCTATTGAATGTTGTACCAACGAGAATTCTCATTTGGAACTAGCTCGGAATTACTGTACCCGTTTGGGTTATTCGAAATAAACGAAAATAATTAATTTGGATGGATTAACGAAAAAGATAACAAAGATATGCCATTTTAACTAGCTGAGGAATTAAAGAAACAAAACGAACCTACTCAATGCCATTTCAACTAGCTCAGAATTTATGTGCCTTTTTTAGGTAAGATCTGTTTTAACTAGCAGAAAATTTTAAATCATCTTGTACTTTATAAACGGACGAAAGGATAAACTTGAATGGCTTATTCAATTTTGTACCAACGAGAAATGCCATTTTATCTAGCTCAGAATTTTATATGATTTCGTACTACTCAAATAAACTAAAAAAATGGAATATTTTGTTTTGTACCAACTAGAAGAAAAAGAAGTGAAGAATGAATAAAATTTAGTGGGTTATTTTCTTTTTTACCAACTGGAAAAGAGAAGAAGAGCTACTTTAACTAGCTTAAAATTTTATATCATTAAGTGCTGTTTAAACAAACGAAAATTGACCATTTTAACTAGCTCAGAATTTATGTAACTTTTGAACTACTGAAATGTTCTATTTTCTGTATCGATCAGAAAAACCGAAGAAGGAGTCTTTAACAAGTTCATAATTTCTGTAACAAAACAATAATTTCGATGTTTTATTCTTTATAACAACGAGAAAAAAATGAACTAGCTGAATATTTAAATTTACGAAAGAATAAATTGAAGTGACCTATTCAATTTTGTACCAATGATAAATGCCATTTTAACTGGCTCAGAATTTGAGTGGACTATTTAGTTTTGTACCACCAAGAAAACAAAGAAATTCCACCATTTTAGAGTATTCAATTAAACGAAGTAATGCATTTGAGTGAGCTTTTTTATTTGAAACACCGAAGCAAGATCATCTTAACTAGCTGCGGATTTTATACCACTTTGTATTATTTCAACAAACAAAGGAATAAATTTATATTAACCAGAAAAAAGCAAAAAGGACCATTTTAACCAGCTGCGAATTTAATATCATTTTAAACTAGTCTAATAAACGAAGGCATAAATATGAGTGAGCTTTTTAATTTTGTACAAAAACCCAAGAAGGACCATTTTAACAAGATCAATATTTCTGTACAATTTTGTATCACCCCAAATTTTATTTTTGTACCAATCAGAAGAAAATCAAAGAAGCGCGATTTTATACTTTTTGTACCATTAAAAAACTGAGGATTGAGTTATCTAAGAAACATTTTAAGTAACTCAGCTTTTTCATACCTAATGTTGCCCTGACTATAAATATGGGTGTCCTAACAATTTATATCAGACTTAGATTTTTTGCCCTTTTTGAAATATTTGTACCAAACAGAAAAAAGCTACACAAATAAACAAAGGAATAAATTTACAATAACCACAAAAAAACCGAAGCTCAGCTTGATGTACCATCTAACTGGCCTATTGGATTTTGTACCAACGAGAAATCTCATTTCCAGCTCATGTTTTACTATTTAAACAAACGAAGGGGTAAATTTCAGAAAGCGAACATGGACTCAGAATTTATATCAGTTTGTAACACTCAAATTTGGATGGATTATATAGTTTTGTACCAAGCAGAAAAAGGAAACAAAGGTATAAATTTGTACTGACCTGAAATGCAAAGAAGGATCATTTTTAACTGGCTTAGAATTTTATACCTTTTTGTAAAATTTGTACCAAACCAAAAAGCAAGGAAATACAATTTAACTAACTAATAATATTTGTGCTAAACAAAAAAGCGAAGAAAGACTATTTTAAATAGCTCAGCATCTTATAACTTTTTGTGCTACACGTCTGAGTAGTCTACCCAATTTCTTGACCATGTTGTACTATTTAAACAAACAAAGGAATAAATTTATACTAACCAGACTCTAAATTTTATATCATTTTGTAATACTCGAATGGACGAAGGAATAAATTTGTGTGACCTATTCACTTTTGTAGCAAGCGGAGAAAGGAAAGAACTAACATTTTGTACTAATCAAATTTGGGTGTCTTAAGAAAAGGAGGTCAATTTGTACCTTTTTGTACTATTAAAATAAACGAAGGGTGAAATTTGAGTGACCTATTCAATTTTGTACCAAGTAGAACAAATTGAAGAATGAATAAATTTTGTTTGCAATTAAAAAAGCGGAGAAGGTCTATTTTTAAATAGTTCAGTATTTATGTACATTTTGTACTACTCAAATTCTACTTTCTGTATAAACCAGAGAAAAACAATGAAAGACCATATTCTGCTACTCACACAAACGAAGGAATAACCTCAGAATTTTTATACCTTTTTGTGCTATTCAAATAAACGAAGGAATAAATTTGTGTGATCTATTCACTTTTATAGCAGGCAGAAAAAGCCCCTTTTAGTTTTGTACTAAACACGTAAAAAGGGAAGAAGGCCCCGTTATAACAAGCTCGGTATTTTTATACAATTTTGTATTACTCTAATAAATTTGGGTGGTCCATTTCATTTTGTAATAATCAGAAGTAAAGATGATTCATTTTAACTAGCTCAAAATTTTATACCATTGTGACGGATTAAAATAAACGAGTGGTTCATTTAGTTGTGGTGCTTCATTTTGTATATTTTTGTGTCATCCAGAGGGCAATTTAAATCGCCTCTCCCGTCACTAAGTAAGGTTCATAGTTATATGGGTATTGATGTGTGTTTAGCGAATTAGGTTTACAAAATACTAACGGCGACGCTAAAGTCCAAAGTTTCCCGGTCACTAACTAAATATTTGAACGTGAGATTTAACAAACCAGAGTTGCGTCATAATTCAATTATAAATTAATCCATAGCAATTAGCGTTCTAAATATAACTGATGAAGGACGACAAATCACGACTGCATGATTGCCCATTTTTGATCACAGCAGAAGGAATCATATCGAAGTAAAAATCATCTCACCAAGGAAAAGAAAAGTTTTCAAAGTTTCATGTTGCACCCCTTCTATAAAGAGTGCTGCATTATTCATTCTGTTGCTGCAGATATTTAAGCAACGTTACAAATGCGTTACCTAACATTTGTATTGCTAGTATAGTGAGGGTCCTAAGGTACTGCCTATTGCTCGACGATTCAATTATATTTGCTTAATGTAATTATTTTTTAAACTTTCTTTCCTCGTCTAAGGTAAATTATATGAAACTTATTAAGTCCAAAAAGACAAACATAATTTTGCATTTATGTATTTTATTATAATGGAATATAAGTTTATGGAGTATATTTGGAAAATAATAGAACATACATCATGACGTTATATTATCGAAATATTTTGTATTGCCTTGAAACATATTATTAAACACGGAGAATGCACAGAATACTTTTATTGTAAGTATATAAATAGATGTATCACACTTGAAAAAACTATTTATTTGATTTGTTTTTGCTGAAGAGCAGAAAATGACTAGCATGGAAATTGCATATGTTTCATCTAAAGAAAAAGAAATTTAGCGTGAAAACGAAAAACCTATACTGTTAAATCACCCGTCTCACCCCGATTTGCCAGAGGAATTACGTGATAAAGTGAGAATCATATATCCAACACAATAAATAGAAGAATTATATTATTTTAGACGCTATGATAGATATAATGATGAAATACTCCCATAAAGTGATGATGACAGTGTTTCAAATATTACCTGTTTTGAAGTGGAAGCTAATGAGTGCGGGTGTACTAGTGAAACTATTAGTGATACATGTGTTATACAATTATTTAATGAGTATACACCAAATTCAGTACTACTATGTGAAGCATGTTCTGAACACAATGAAAATGAAAAAGATCACAACTGTTTGCTGCAGTACGATTACGCATTATTAAATTGAACGTGAAATGAGAAAGAAAATCTATAAACTTAATTTAAAGAAGCATTTTAAAGGTTGTAATATTAAGAACACTTATACTTTGGAGAAAAAATTAATCTGGTATATGAATACATTACAGAGTGTAGTTATTATATCAAAGAAATAGTAGAAATGTTTTTAGAAAAACATAAACAATTATTTAATTCTGTAAATGAACACTGAGACACTGTAGCATATCCATTTGATTGTGTATGAATAAACGAACAAATTAGGACTAAATACTTTAATGTCAATTGAGAAATTACACAGGGTTACAGAGAATTGAACTGTTAACTGTATTATTTTATAAATGGATCAATTTGTAGTATTGTAACATTAGAAATTTAACTGATTACAAACATTGGACTAACACATGTAAATAATAGTTAGAGCTAAAATACTGAATTACTGGCCACTGAATTGTCAATAATAGTAAAGTATTGTTTTCTCTCAAAGAAATAAATAAACTGATCTGGATGACACAAAAATATACAAAATGTAGCACAACAACTAAATGAACCACTGGTTTATTTTAATCCGTTACAATGGTATAAAATTTTGAGCTAGTTAAAATGAATCATCTTTACTTTTCTTCTGATTGTTACAAAATGAAATAGACCACCCAAATTTATTAGACTAATACAAATTGGTATAAAAATACCGAGCTTGTTATAATGGGGCCTTCTTCCCTTTTTTCGTGGTTCGTACAAAACTAAAAGGGGCTTTTTCTGCCTGCTATAAAAGTGAATAGATCACACAAATTTATTCCTTCGTTTATTTGAATAGCACAAAGAAGGTATAAAAATTCTGAGGTTATTCCTTCGTTTGTGTGAGTAGCAGAATATGGTCTTTCATTGTTTTTCTCTGGTTTATACAGAAAGTAGAATTTGAGTAGTACAAAATGTACATAAATACTGAACTATTTAAAAATAGACCTTCTCCGCTTTTTTAATTGCAAACAAAATTTATTCATTCTTCAATTTTTTCTACTTGGTACAAAATTGAATAGGTCACTCAAATTTAATCCTTCGTTTATTTTAATAGAACAAAAAGGTACAAATTGACCTTCTTTGCTTAAGACACCCAAATTTGATTAGTACAAAATGTTAGCTCTTTCCTTTCTCCGCTTGCTACAAAAGTGAATAGGTCACACAAATTTATTCCTTCGTCCATTTGAGTATTACAAAATGATATAAAATTTTGAGTCTAGTTAGCACAAATTTATTCCTTTGTTTATTTAAATAGTACAACATGGTCAAGAAATTGAGTAGACTACTCAGACGTGTAGCACAAAAAGTTATAACATGCTTAGTTATTTAAAATAGTCTTTCTTCGCTTTTTGTTTAGTACAAAAATTATTAGTTAGTTAAATGGTATTTCCTTGCTTTTTTCGCTTTGGTACAAATTTTACATAAAGATATAAAGTTCTAAGCCAGTTAAAATGATCCTTATTCGCTTTTCCGGTCAGTACAAATTTATAATTTTGTTTCTTTTTCTGCTTGGTACAAAACTAAATAATCCATCCAAATTTAGGTATTACAAAATGATATAAATTCTGGGTCCATGTTCTCAAATTTAGCCCTTCGTTTGTTTAAATAGTAAAACATGAGCTGGAAATGAGATTTCTCGTTGGTACAAAATCCAATAGGAGAGTTAGATGGTACATCAAGCTGAGCTTCGCTTTTTTGTGGTTATTACACATTTATTCCTCTGTTTATTTGTGTAGCTTTTTTCTGTTTGGTACAAATATTACGAGAAAGGCATAAAATCTAAGCCTGATATAAATGGTTAGGACACCCATATTTATAGTCAGGGCAAGATTAGGTATGGAAAAGCTGAGCTACTTAAAATGGTTCTTAGATAACTCAATCCTCAGTTTTTTAATGGTACAAAAAGTATAAAATCGCGCTTCTTTGATTTTCTTCTGATTGGTACAAAAATAAAATTTGGGGTGGTAGAAAATTGTACAGAGATATTGAACTAGTTAAAATGATCCTTCTTCGGTTTTTTCTACAAAATTAAAAAGCACACTCATATTTATGGCTTCGTTTATTAGACTAATTTAAAATGATATAAAATTCGCAGCTGGTTAAGATGATCCTGCTTCGGTGTTTCAAATAAAAAAGCTCACTCAAATGCATTACTTCGTTTAATTGATTTTGGTTGGCACAAATTATAACTCACTCAAATGTATTGCTTTCTTTATTTGAATACTGCAAATGGTGCAATTTCTTTGTTTTCTCGGTGGTACAAAACTAAATAGACCACTCAAATTCTTAGACAGTTTAAATGGAGTTTCTCATTGGCACAAAAATTGAATAGGGCACTTTATTTTATTCTTTCGTATATTTAAATAATACAAGATGATAAAGAATATTCAGCTTGTTCATTTTTCTCGCTGGAAAAAAGGAGAACATTGAAATTATTCCTTTGTTACAGAAATTATGAACTTGATAAAATGATCCTTCTTCGGTTTTATTGATCGATACAGAAAATAGAACATTTCAGTAGTTCAAAAGTTACGTAAATTCTGAGCTAGTTAAAATGGTCAATTTTCGTTTGTTTAAACAGTACATAATAATATAAAATTCTAAGCTAGTTGAGTAGCTCTTCTTCTCTTTTCCAGTTGGTACAAAAGAAAATAACCCACTAAATTTTATTCATTCTTCACTTCTTTTTGTTCTATTTGGTACAAAACTAAATATTCCATGCCCTCGTTTATTTGAATAGTACCAAATGATATAAAATTCTGAGCTAGATAAAATGGCATTTCTGGTTGGTACAAAATTAAATAGGTCATTAAAATTTATACTTTCGTCCGTTTAAATAACACAAAAAATTATCAACTAGTTAACGAGACCTCAGCACATAAAGGCACATAAATTCTGAGCTAGTTGAAATGGCATTTCTCATTGATAGAAAATTGAGTAGGTTCCTTTTGTTTGGTTATCAGGTATTTAAAACAGCATATCTTTGTTTTGTTTTTCGTTAGTCCATCCAAATTAATTATTTTCGTTATTTTGAATAACCCAAACGGGTACAGAAATTCTGAGCTAGTTACAAATGAGATTTCTCGTTGGTACAAAATTCAATAGGCCACTCAAATTTATTTTCTTCCTCACCTTTTCTGCTTAGTACAAAATTTTCCGTCGCTCCGTTTACGAGTTATTCTGTTTTAAATATTTTACCTTTTTGGGGCATGTAGTTGCTGGTGACCAATTACTAAATTGGAAACAACACCTCAATATGTTGCTTCGTTTACGAGTCTGAATTTCACCTCCATGGTAAGTACCTATGGGACATGTAGTAGTTAATGACCTGTCATTAAAATGTGGAAACCGCCCCTCAATATGTTGCTTCGTTTTCGAGTTTGACCTTTGACCTCGATGGTCAGTATTTTTGGAAGATGTAGTTGCTGGTGACCAATTACTAAATGTGGAAACACCACCTCAATATGTGGATGCGTTTCCGAGTTATTATTTTTTAAATATTTTGACCTTTGACCTCGATGGTCAGTATTTTTGGAACATGTAGTTGCTGGTGACCAATTACTAAATGTGGAAACACCACCTCAATATGTGGATCAGTTTCCGAGTTAGTAGGTTTTAAGTATTTTGACCTTTGACATCGATGGTCAGTATTTTGGAACTTGCAGTGGTTGATGAGCAATTACTAAATGTGGAAACCACCTCAATATTTGGCTCAGTTTTCGACTTATTAGGTTTTATGTATTTTGACCTTTGACCTCGATGGTCATTATTTTTGGAACTTTTAGCAGTTGATGACCAATTAGTAAATGTGGAAACACCACCTCAATATGTTGCTTCGTTTATGAGTAATTGGGTTTTAAGTGTCATACAAAGGGCGTATCCCACATAAACTATAAGACCCAGGTAAAAATAAATATGATATTCGTAATCAGCATGTCCGAAAACTCTCATATACTTAGTTTGACCCAAATGGGAAATGTAAATGTTTCTGCGCATGTATGTTATTTCTATTAATTTGGATTTGGCATACGCAACCAAGTGTCGGTGTTTGTGTGTGCGTTTAATCATAACCGGAAGTAAGGGTAACAAGTGTGTATACTACGTTATTTAGGGAATGGAAAATAGGTCATAGTCTTTTACGACCTACTCTGTCACTGCCACTGGTTCTTAATAAATATCTCTTGAGCCACAATATCTATAAAGAACATTGAAACGTAAATATTATTTATTTACACCTTCGTTTAATATTCCTATTACAAACCATTAATTTCTTGGATATCAATCCTTCTGAGAACTTCGTAATCTTTTACACAACAACCTCTCTTATTTTATATTTCAATCACCGTAACTAAGAAACAATGGTAATCTTTTTACAATTTCCTTTTTTTCTTCTTCTTTACACAATATGCTCCGTTGTCGCACCTCTGATTGTCTTTCTAATACCGGTACAGGTAAATAATAGTACAACAGTACAACACTATACAACATACCGTTGTATCTGACGCCACGAACATGAATTTCATTTATTTAATAACAATAAATGAAAAGAATCCTGGACCGTACAAGAATACACATTTTGATCAGCCCTTGTATATACATAGGATTACATTTTATATCAGTATCATATATTAATCACATGACTAAGCATATTCTTTAGCCTCACATTATAATATAAATAACAAGATGCGTCAATAGAAAATAACTGTAACAATACGGCCCACAATTATATTTAAATTCACTGGGATATATTTACTATAATGTATATAGTTTAATTCATGAAATTAAGCATAATTGCACTGAATCAAATATAAATTTGTTCTCTAATAGAATTGATCCAAATGTAAAACGGAATAAACATTTTACGTGAATTTACATATAGAACACATAAAGGGCTTAACGAGTAATTATAGTGTTGTGAACACAATAAAACAATATAACATACTTTAACATTGAAGAACATAATTGTTACACTAGAAAAATAGTTGAAAATAAAATAACATAAGGAGAAATACAATAACTAAATTATACAACTATAAAATACTGTGTTTATCTCGTTTTGAGATTGAGTTCCCTCTATTATACATTATTTATATTAATTTTACTTATGATCTCAGGAGGGACTACATTTTTGACTAAGTCCATCCATTTCTTTCTAGTATTTTCGGTAGGCTGCCATAATTTTATTTCATCGACATTTCATAATATTTCACAAATTACATATATTTTTAACGTACATTTTAATAATAAATTTAATAAAGAACACATTAACCATAGACGTAAGCAAAGGTCAATCTAACACAAATCTGTCGGACGCCTTTTTAATGGTTCACGTTATTCGTTCAAATGGCGCATTTAAGCAGCATTGGATTCCGCATTCTTGAGTAGAATGGGATCGATTGTATGTATACACAGAATTTGGATTTCTCTTGTTATAATTACTACCACCTATGAAACGATTTTGTGCATAATTACGATAATTGTTGTTACTTCGATTATAATTTCGGTGATTATATTTGAAATTCCTATTACTATTTCTGCCATTAGGTTGGGTTGAGTTACCGGTATTATTTAGATTACACGCTCATTCATTAAAACGACGATTGCCATTTCCTTGTGTGTGGGAGCTATTTCCATTCTGTACACTTATATTGCGAACCTGAGCATAATTAACAGGATTGCGGACGAGTGTGAACTTAGCAGGACCACTTTTGAAAATTATAAATATTTGTACACCATACGTTTGTACTGCGTTTGTACCGGTTTGTACCGTAAAAATTTTCGTTTGTACCGGTCTCAAATTCGAAAAAAAAGAAAAATAAAGTGGTCCTGCTAAGTTCACGTGAACTTGGCAGGACCACTGATAAATTTCTACAAATTTGATGATTTTTCTGTACGATTCGTTTGTACTGCGTTTGTACCGGATTGTACCGTAAAAATTTTCGTTTCTACCGGTCTCAAATTCGAAAAAATCGAAAAATAAAGTGGTCCTGCAAAGTTCACGTGAACTTAGCAGGACCAGAATACAAATTTCTGCAATTCTTAAGATTTCTCTGTTTGAATCGTTTGTTCTACGTTTGTACCGGATTGTACCGTAAAAAATTTCGTTTGTACCGGTCCCAAATTCGAAAAAATCGAAAAATAAAGTAGTCCTGCTAAGTTCACGTGAACTTAGCAGGACCACTGATAAATTTCTACAAATTTGATGATTTTTCTGTACGATTCGTTTGTACTGTGTTTGTAACGGATTGTACTGTAAAAATTTTCGATTGTACCGGTCCCAAATTCGAACAAATCGAAAAATAAAGTGGTCCTGCTAAGTTCACGTGAACTTGGCAGGACCACTGATAAATTTCTACAAATTTGATGATTTTTCTGTACGATTCGTTTGTACTGCGTTTGTACCGGATTGTACCGTAAAAATTTTCGTTTCTACCGGTCTCAAATTCGAAAAAATCGAAAAATAAAGTGGTCCTGCAAAGTTCACGTGAACTTAGCAGGACCAGAATACAAATTTCTGCAATTCTTAAGATTTCTCTGTTTGAATCGTTTGTTCTACGTTTGTACCGGATTGTACCGTAAAAAATTTCGTTTGTACCGGTCCCAAATTCGAAAAAATCGAAAAATAAAGTGGTCCTGCTAAGTTCACGTGAACTTAGCAGGACCACTGATAAATTTCTACAAATTTGATGATTTTTCTGTACGATTCGTTTGTACTGCGTTTGTACCGGATTGTACCGTAAAAATTTTCGTTTGTACCGGTCTCAAATTCGAAAAAAAAGAAAAATAAAGTGGTCCTGCTAAGTTCACGTGAACTTGGCAGGACCAGTGATAAATTTCTACAAATTTGATGATTTTTCTGTACGATTCGTTTGTACCGGATTGTACCGTAAAAATTTTCTTTTGTACCGGTCTCAAATTCGAAAAAATCGAAAAATAAAGTGGTCCTGCTAAGTTCACGTGAACATAGCAGGACCAGAATACAAACTTCTGCAAATCTTAAGATTTCTCTGTTTGAGTCGTTTGTTCTACGTTTGTACCAGATTGTACCGTAAGAAATTTCGTTTGTACCGGTCCCAAATTCGACAAAATCGAAAAATAAAGTGGTCCTGCTAAGTTCACGTGAACATAGCAGGACCAGAATACAAATTTCTGCAATTCTTAAGATTTCTCTGTTTGAATCGTTTGTTCTACGTTTGTACCGGTCTCAAATTCGAAAAAAAAGAAAAATAAAGTGGTCCTGCTAAGTTCACGTGAACTTGGCAGGACCACTGATAAATTTCTACAAATTTGATGATTTTTCTGTACGATTCGTTTGTACTGCGTTTGTACCGGATTGTACCGTAAAAATTTTCGTTTGCACCGGTCTCAAATTCGAAAAAATCGAAAAATAAGGTGGTCCTGCTAAGTTCACGTGAACATAGCAGGACCAGAATACAAACTTCTGCAAATCTTAAGATTTCTCTGTTTGAGTCGTTTGTTCTACGTTTGTACCAGATTGTACCGTAAAAAATTTCGTTTGTACCGGTCCCAAATTCGACAAAATCGAAAAATAAAGTGGTCCTGCTAAGTTCACGTGAGATTGGGGATTAGGTTGAGCATTAACTGAGACAGAAACACGGTCATTGATACTTCTACAGCTCAAAGTCAACAAAACACTGGTCTTGTAAGATCTTGAGGTTAAAATCTACTAAAACAAGAATTGAGCTAGTATCAAACGTTTTAGTTTCAGTAAAACTATTGTTCATTGTGAATAGAATACTAAACAAACAAAATTTTTATTGTATAATATAAATTTGTGATTCCAAATATAAAAATAAGAAAGTAGAGTATTTTTTTGAGTTAAACTGGCAGATAATTGCAAGTAGCCGAGAACGTAATGGGTCGCCGAATTTGAAATTTTGGTAGGAACTTTTGGATCAAAAATTGCCCAATCCGCTTCTTGTAGCCCAATCTGCTTACATTGCTGAAAAGGCGCACGAATCATTGAAACCACCTTCCCAAAAAAAGCAACTGATTGGACCACGAAGATCGAGAAGCAAGAGGCGATTCGCGAATTAGCAACATTCAGTTAGAAAAATTTAAGGTATAGGTTGAAGGGACCAGTATAAAGAAAAAAAGCTCCAATCTATACTTAATATTGTTACTGATTGTACCAGATTTATATGCTACAAATATTGTCATTCCCAAACTACCGTGTCTTCCTCAAAACCCGTACTCCTAAAGAAACCTGACTGCCAAAGACCATAACCCTAGAAGAACCACGTCTCCTTAGAAACTACGACTCCTGAAAATACACGAATCACGAAGAAACACGACTCATAAAGAACAGTCGATCATTCCTAGTCAGAGACGACAAACTCACTCATCCAAAAAAGTAGTCAAAAGATTCGGCTCAATCGCGAGCAACACATTATTAATTAATCTTTAAATTCGTACCATAGTTTGACACCTAGCGTTTTAGCAACAGATAATGCAATAGAATATAATGAAAATTGTTTCAAAAACTATTACACGAATGTCTCATTTTGTCTTAGCAGAACACTTTCCTTTCCGAGTTTTTGAATTTCACGCCGATACAAAGGAAACATTTTACGGTACAATCCGGTACAAACGCACTACAAACGATTTGTTAAGAAAAAATCCTCAGATTTCTAGAAATTTGTATTCTTGTCCTGATACGTTCATGTGAACGTAGCAGGACCACATTGTTTTTCGATTTTTTCGAATTTCAGACCGGAACAAATGAAAATTTTTAAGGTACAATCCGGTACAAACTCAGTACCAACGATTTGTTAAGGAAAATCTTCAAATTCGTATAAATTTATCAGTGTTCACGTGAATTTAGAAGGACCATTAATTTTTCGATTTTTTCGAATTTGGGACCGGTACAAACGAAAATTTTTACGGTACAATCCGGTACAAACGCAGTACAAACGAATCGTACAGAAAAATCATCAAATTTGTAGAAATTTATCAGTGGTCCTGCTAAGTTCACGTGAACTTAGCAAGACCACTTTATTTTTCGATTTTTTCGAATTTAGGACCGGTAAAATCGAAAATTTTTACGGTACAATCCGGTACAAACGCAGTACAAACGAATCGTACAGAAAAATCATCAAATTTGTAGAAATTTATGAGTGGTCCTGCTTTATTTTTCGATTTTTTCGAATTTGAGACCGGTACAAACGAAAATTTTTACGGTACAATCCGGTACAAACGTAGAACAAACGATTCAAACAGAGAAATCTTAAGATTTGCAGAAGTTTGTATTCTGGTCCTGCTATGTTCACGTGAAATTAGCAGGACCACTTTATTTTTCGATTTTTTCAAATTTGAGACCGGTACAAACGAAATTTTTTACGGTATAATCCGGTACAAACGCAGTACAAACGAATTGTACAGAAAAATCATCAAATTTGTAGAAATTTATCAGTGGTCCTGCTAAGTTCACGTGAACTTAGCAGGACCACTTTATTTTTCGATTTTTTCGAATTTGAGGCCGGTACAAACGAAAATTTTTACGGTACAAACCGGTACAAACGCAGTACAAACGTATGGTGTGCAAACATTTATAATTTTCAAAAGTGGTCCTGCTAAGTTCACACTTGTGGATTGCGGCTAACATTACCCTGACCTCTATTGGTATTTTTATTGTTTTTCTGCCTCAAATATTGACTCTCAAAGTTCTTCACTAGCATGACCATATGACTGAAATTGACACATTGTGCAGACATTAACATTTGTTGCAATCTGAACGGCAATAGGATACGAATTGAAGCAATTATACGCGATTCAGGATGATTAGGATTTAGAGCTTTTAATTTGTTGTATGTCGATACTACAAATTCCGTAACATTCTGGTGGCTTCGAGGATCGAAAACTTTGGTACGTAATGAAGCATCCCTGTTAGCAAGCATAAAGTCGTTTTCATAATTGGATAGTAGGGCAGCTTTAAAATCTGAATAAGCATGGAGATTTTCTCGAATGGCTTTGAACCACGTTAAACATGGAGGTTGTAGGACGTGTAGAAGTATCTTCATGAATTTCGACTCTTTGATGCCTATTAAGTCGCATTCATCCTCAAACTTCTCGATAAATATCCGTGCAGGAATATCATCAGGTCCACCGCTAAATTTGGTCAACGATTTTACCTCGCTAAAACGCAAAGGTTTGTCATTATTATGTGATTTTGAATATTTACCGTAACATTTTGAATTCCTACAGGATGAATATTTCTTTCTTTTTCCAACGTCGGCACTTCCTTCACTGTATGCCGAAGACTCACTATCCTCCAAAACTCGATGAGGTATTACTGGTTCTGGTTCCTTAAAAGGAGACTGATTTCTATGACCACCATCATGACGGATTGCTGGTTCTAATCCATTATACGTAGCCTGATTTCTATGTTCACTGTGAGATTGATGTCTATGTCCACCGTCGTGCTCTTCCTTATTAGCATGGTACCACTCTTGGCAACAATTCATGTCCTCTCGGAGTTCTCGGATGTGAAAGGTGTGTTCGTTAATTACCGATTCCATGGCTTTAACCACATCCTGCATCTCAGTGTAATTTTGGGATATTCGTTCCATCTTTAGGTCATACTGCTTACATCTCGTGGAAATCTGTTCCTCCATTTGACCTTCTATTTTACATTGTAATTGACCCATTTTATCATCCAGTTGTTCCTCAATTTTATGTTGCAATTGCTTTAAGGTGTCTTCCAATTGTTGATGGGTTACATTCTGGAATTCATCAAATTGTTGTTGAGTAACCATTTTTCTGTTGGAACTCCTCCAATTGTTGATGAGTTACATTCTGGGATTCCTCAAATTGTTGTTGAGTAACCATTTTCTGTTGGAACTCCTCCAATTGTTGATGGGTTACATTCTGGAATTCCTCAAATTGTTGTTGAGTAACCATTTTTTGTTGAAGTTGGTTCTTTGGCATGATATCTGCTTTAAAAGGTCTGTCACGGTATCAGGAGCAGGGCTACCACTTTGCGTAGGTCGGTCTTGTATACCTTCAGTTTCCGACAGACTTCGGTTTATTCGTTTACCGCTTCTTAGTATAGTGACAAAAATATTGGGCTCAATTGTGCTCGTTGTTACTCTACTTCAGAACGATACACAAACTCCCGGTATGAAGGCACCATTTAATTATGTAACTGCCACTGGTTCTTAATAAATATCTCTTGAGCCACAATATCTATAACAGAACATTGGAACGTAAATATTATTTATTTACACCTTCGTTTAATATTCCTATTACAAACCATTAATTTCTTGGATATCAATCCTTCTGAGAACTTCGTAATCTTTTACACAACAACCTCTCTTATTTTATATTTCAATCACCTTAACTAAGAAACAATGATAATCTTTTTACAATTTCCCTTTTTTTCTTCTTCTTTACACAATATGCTCCGTTGTTGCACCTCTGATCGTCTTTCTAATACCGGTACAGGTAAATAATAGTACAACAGTACAACACTATACAACATACCGTTGTAACTCGTTGCACGTAGTCTGCTCCGAGGGTGGAAACAGTGCCTCAATATGTGACTTCTTTTACCACGATGGTCAGTACTTTTGGGACATGCAGTAATTGACGAGTGCTATGTTACGAGTACACGCCCTTATATTTTTGCTATGCACAAACAAGGGTTGAAAAATGAACCATGCTCTTTTATTAGCCGTGCTATGTTCAAATACGGTTGGAACGAATCTTATGTATTCTTCGCTCTGCTATGTTAAAATAAGGGCAGGAAAATATGCTCATAAAAGGGATCGAGTACATCCCTTAAAGATTATCTGCTCTACTATGTGTTCCTAGTCTCCACTTGATAATAAGCCATGCTCTTTTATTAGCTCTGCTATGTTATATGTGCTATGTTAAATAGGTGGATGGAGAATGTGTTATCGATCCGCTATGTGTTCGTAAAGTGCTCATAAAAGGGACCGAATCTTAAGTATTATCTGCTATGGTACGTGTTCGTAGTCTCCATGCTCTTTTATTAGATTTGCTATCTGCTGTGTTATATAGGGGTTTGGAAAATGTGTTCGTAAAGTGCTCATAAAAGGGAGCGAACCTTATGTGGCTTGTTCGAAAACCCCCATATCCCGAGGTGCGCGGTCGGGGTCCGGCGTCATCCAATCAGCGTGAAGGGGACGGTTCCGGCGCCAGCCAATCAGCGCGGCATCCGTGGTGCGCAGTAAGTCGTAAAAGACCGCGGTTGGGCGGGGGGCCTAACCGGGGCGTAACTGGGGGCAAGGCCAGCCAATCGGTGTCAAGGGGCGAGGTCGGGTGCCAGCCAATCAGCGTTAAGGGGGCGGAGCCGGTGCCAGCCAATCAGCGTTAAGGGCCCAAAGGGCGGGGTCACGTGACCTGCGCCAGCCAATCAGCGTCAAGGGTTTTGCGCATGCGCAGTAGGAAAAAAACTGCGCCAAGTGTCCCCTATCTACTCACCTCCTTATTTAAACCTTACCTTGAGAATCCACTTTTTAAGCTTCCTTCTCCTCAGTTAAACAGTGTACGGCAACAAACATTTTCTAGGCTAAAGAACTCAAAATCACTTTCATGATTTAAATGGTGTTTTGTAAGAACCACCTTCTAGGACAGAAGGTTTACGAATTATATCTCATTCTTATTTAAACGATGACTGGCAAGAACGACTTTGAAAGGTAGAATGACTCAACAAAAATCACCTCTTTATTAATATGGTGTTTAGTAACAATAATTTTCAAAGCTGGAAGAAGTCTAGAATAATCTATGACATACTAAGGTACTGTCCAGTAACAAATACTTTCTACGGATGAATGAGTCACACTTCATTTCCTGCATATTCATAAGGTGTATAGCCCCAACCACTCTCAAACTTTGGCAAACTAAGAACTGTAAACTGTAACATCTTTCTACAAATTGTAACAATTAAGACACACACACTCACTCACACACACACACGCACACGTATACGCGTATTTGCGTACTTGTTAGCTCCGAGTTGGGAGACCGACTTGTTGGAACCAAATGTGCATAAAAAACTAGAAGAGATACAAAAACGAGAGTGAGATCAAAATGCATTAATTTTATTCATATTTGCGGTGGGAAAATACTTATGTCGCTATTTCTGGCAGTTTCTTGGGAAACACGTGTGGTGCCGTACTATATTTATTGGATCCTGGTGCCAACATCACCTGCAAGACATAATTGGTACCGGTACCAATAACATATCTGGATGATCTAATGTCACACACATACACACTATTAACATTCTTCTACAGAATTGCAGGCGCTGTTGGGACCTCTACAATGTTGCAATATTTCAGTTATCTACAGTGTAAAATAATAGCACAAAGTAGATAAGTCACGCAGTTTTGGGGAAATAAGTCGACAAGAATTTAAAAGTATGTGGAAAGAAACTACATATTATTATATTTAAATTACCAGATATTCGTCAAGTTAACTTCCTACACTACTCCTTAAATCTGGCAACCACGTTAAACCGGGAGACACTCTGTATGTTTGGTCTCCACTTCACTTTATCGGAGTAGAAGTGGGTATTTAAAACAAGTTCTACCAAGAAAGAAACAACTCGTTCGTAAACGGGCGAGAGGCAGTTTGAGGTTTGCTATGATTACAACTGCTCGCTGCATTTGTTAATAAACGCTCAGAAGAATATATCCACCTTTTCGATTAACTCTCCCGCCATTCAAACAGTTCCTTTCCCTTCTACGTGACGATGACGTAGAAACATTCTCACGACAGTGAGACTCGTTTTATATCACATTCGTCGATAGAAAGGAAAAACATAAGATCTGAATTGTTTCGAAAGAAAAATGTTAATACAGAAACATAAATAGGATATGCTGAGAATTTTAACGCGTAGATACTTTTTGCATTTTCTTGCTAAGTACTTAGACGTTCAATGTGGGACATTTGAAATTGCTTTTCGAATAGATGAACTGGACTTTTGATCGGGCTCTTGTACTGATCATATGAATTTAAATGTATTCCACATTTGACACTATTGAAACATGAGCACTCAGTACAAAAATTGCACATTAGAAAATGACTGTGACAACTTTGTTTCCACAGTTTGTATGTAAATTCTAGAATTAGAAAATATTCTTGTAATAATCCTGGTCACTGTGTAAGATAATTCTTGTGGTCATCATTATTACATTACTGAATACGTCTCTAACAAGGAAACTTACAGAAGTGTAACTCACCGATTTGAATGTAACACTGCAGATTTGTACAACATCGAAAAAGAATCGACACGTATATTTTTTAAAATTTCGACAATGGTACGGATTTAAATTCCCTCGTTAACCCTTTGAACGTTAGGGAAGGTTTTGAAGCATAGACAGAAAACAATCATTTAATATAGAAAACATACTCCCAGGGAGGTTTTAGGACAGCTGATTCAGAATTTGATGTCAAAATTAGAAAATTCAAAATGGCGATTCAATATGTTGATTACAATTACAAAAGTATTCTGGTTTGAAATGGTTTGCAGTTAGCCAAGAACAATCATAATTGGCATGAGTTATTGCGAGAAGGTTGCAAATGGATTTGAAACCCCTTTCTGTACTTATTTTAGAGGCATGTTTGATTAAAGTGAGTTTCTGCACCTCTCACTATTCGGGTGCTTATTTAAAGTGAGTCCCCTCGCTTCTCACTATTAAAGGTGCTGATTGAAAGTGACCCCCTTGGCTCTTACTACTCGGAGTGCTTATTGAAAGTGAGTCCCCTCGCTTCTTACTAGTCGGGGTGAGTATTTAAGTGATTTATATTTTTATTTGACTCCCGAGTTAAACCTCAAAAGTGTATCTCAAAATAGAAACCATTCCTGCAGGAACAACTGGATTTAGTATCTTGATGTATTTTCATTATGAGTCCCTGAAAAAACTTCTTGGGACATTTTTCTGACATTGTCCTTCTCTATAACATAAATTTACATATCCGTAATAATATAATTAAGATCCAATCATTGATTCATAAATAGCTTTTCTTCTCCCACATTTGTAAATATTACGTATCTAGGATACGAAAGCGGTTATTTGAACAAAAACATCCTATATTTGACAATCCCGTAACATTTTATTTCAAAGATTGTGCATCATTTTGTAATTTGTGCGCAGTTATTGCTGTAATAAGGTGTGCGTTGTGTGAACTATGTTTATGCATCACATATCTTTTTACGGAATATCATTACTGTAAAACGTGTTTCAATAAATTTATAATTATAACAATTGAGGATATATGAAACTCGGACATATTGAAAAGCGCGGAGACTCACTATAAACAAGCGCCCCGAATATGAGAGGTATAGAGATGCACCTTAATCAAGCATCTCGTTAAAATAAGTAGAGAAAGGTGTTTCAAACCGTTCTGCAATCTCCTCGCAGTAACCCCTACCAACTATAATTGTTCTTGGCTAACTGCATACCATTTCAAACCAGAAGACTTTCGTAATTGTAATCACCATATTGGATCCACCATTTTGCATTTTCTAATTTGACGTCAGATTCTGAATCAGCTGTCCTAAAACCCCCTGGCAGTATGTTTTTTTCTACATTAAGTAATTGTTTTCTGCCCACGCTTCAAGATCACCTCTAACGTTCAAAGTTTATTTCTACTCTTAAACCTCCACCAGTGCCGAAATAAAAAAAAAATAAAAAAAAGTACGTATCGATTATTTTTCGAAATTTTACAAGTGTACAAATTTTTATTCAAATCGGTGAGTTTCACTTTCGTAAGTCTCCTTGTGAGATAAACATCTTATCCATAAATGTTTAATCTGTCTCTGAAATTAACTTTTTAGATTAACATTTATCTAAAACATGTATTTTATATAACGTTTGATAACATAGTGCTTTTCTCAATATTCACTATCGCTCCTGTGCCCTGTAAAAAAATAAGTTGTTTAACGTAATCTTTTGTCGTGCTGAACGTACATGGACATCTCATGTGCTTCTGCAGCTTGATTGATTGGGTGGTTGGTTCGGATTTTAACATGCCTTTTGAGCACTGAATCATTTGACACAAACTTCCGCCTTATCGTTACGACCTAACCCCTTCAGTTCCCACCCGGAATGTTGTTGATTTCAGCTGAGCGTCTCTTTCACCAGCGAGGCTATATGAAACGTGGACCTACTGATTAACGCGGCAATCGAACCACTTGAGCTCCCGCCGGGAATCAAAATTGTCAACTTGTGAGGTGGAAGTGGTCGGATCAAAATCACAATCTAAATCGTTTTTTGAATTTGTATCCGAGATCTGGAATTGAATCTATATTGGAGATATAGTTCTTGTGATTCAGCGTGTTAGTAAACAAGTAGTTACCCACCTCTTTCCGGCATTTGAATCATATCAATATTAGTAAATGGAAAGTATTGGTAAGATACCGAAATAGAACATTCATATTTTTTCACAGGTAATTTCAGTGAAATTAGGGTTGCCACCCTTTCGGAGTTTGCCGAGCATGTCCGACATTTTGTGATTTTTCAATGTCAAGACATCATTTCAATTATTTTTGAATAGTCTGACATTTAATCATATTTCTCTTTGTTCAATATTTTGGTTGAAACATTAGTATGTTTCTCAATAGCGTTAGAAAACTGTCCTTCATTGGTTTTTAATGAACTCTTTATTAAAATTGATTCTCGAAAATGTGTCGAAGTCCAAACTTCAAATTTGATCTCATCTAACTCAGGAACTAAAAGCCTGCAAATCATATTTATTTCATATGAATACAACGTTGTCAAGATTTACAACCATGCCAAATTTAATTCAGATCAATGAGTTTGATTGAATTTGTACTGAATAAGTCCCTTTGATCTTTCAGAAAATAATCAATGAAAGACGAAGCTATAAATGACGAAAGTTATGTAAGTAGTTATATAAGCATAGGCGTATCGCATATAGCCTAGACTTAATAACTCATTATGTGTCCGTTATCTTATATGAGTTCTTAGTCTAGAATGAAAATTTAACTCTTGCTGAAGAGTAGTGATGGGCATTTTTCAGAAATAACAATAACATTGAAATTTCCAGTGAACTTTATCGACTTTATTTTGCGATTTTAGCAGTACGGTAATGCAGAGAGTAAAGAGTGTTTTCTCTAATCAATGCTTAGTGTAAAAAAAAAGGTCGTTAATAGAGTCTGTTACGGGATCGATCATTGTCCTAAAATGTACGTAGTTTTATGCACATGAATTATGAAGAATTTTACAAATACTTGTTGCAACAACATAATGCATTACTTCGGTCAAAAAATGCTGGCTGGGGCAACTACAATTCTGATTTAAGAACCAATGCAGATTCAACATCATACACACAATTATAAGGCAACAGGTTTTCAAATTTAGATGTAAAAAAAAAGTCCAGCTTTTAAATAAAAAGTCAGCTATTTCCTGAAAGAATGTCCACTGTTTGACAATTTCGTTGTAATAATCTTACAAAATCGTAGAATAAAAAATAAAATGAGAACAAATATTGATCAGTTGGTAAGTGTACGGTGTATTTATATCCTATAGTTCAATCAAAACATCAAATGCAGACTTCCCACTACCGCATCAGTTAAATAAAATCATAATAACAAATCACTGTATGAGGGCAGATAATAAATAATTAACATGAATTTCGGTAACTTTCGGGATGAACCTGATAACGAAAGCACATGCATCAACACCAGGGCCGGATTAAGGGAGGGACTTAGGGAGGCTATAGCCAGGCGTGTAGCCACGGGGGGCCCATCCGGGCCAGCCCCCCAAATGATCTCTTGGTCCCCCTAATGACTAGTTTCTTAAAACATCATAGTGAGATTACCTCGCTTCAATCATTTAAAAATAACAAGGTTTACATATGATTAATAATTTACGGTAAAATAGTACGGAAAAATAGTATATAGTATTTTATCATACCGATCGGAAAACAGTATGGTATCTCTTTCTTATAGCGATCGGAAAATAGTATGGTATACTTTTTTGTGACAGCAGATTACACAATTTACGGTGATTTGTATTTGACAGTTTGAAGACAAACGTTTTAACAAGGTACTAGACATACTACCATTAAACAATGGTACTAAACTAAATTGTAAGTACATTACGTTATTTATATGCTGTAATTATTTTTTTTTTAAATTATCAGATGGAAAATTTGGTGAAAATAATTTGGTGGTTTTTATTCAGTTTTTTAGTTTAGATTTCATTCGCTTTTTTAAAATGCTACTTCGTGTAAAACAGCTGTAATATTTTTTTTAGTCACGAATAATAAATATTTTTTTTTTTTTTAGAAAATCTTAAAGAAATTAAGAGCAATTTCAAAGAAAACCAGTCTTATGTATAAAGGTAACCAAGGAAGTTCTGTCTCTTTTTGTGGAGGTCTGTGTTCAATTGGCTCTCACACCATGAGTTAAACGAGAATGAAGATAATGCGAAGATCAGTTGCTGGGGGTGGTACATCCAACGTACTAGAGCCTTTCTATCTCAACTATGCCCTTTTTTGCGCTACTGTCGATGTGTGTTTTCCTGTACCTTCCCTCGAAAGAGGAGGAACAAATTGCTGCGCCCGAGATCTTTCAATTGTTGGACGCAGAAGCGTTGCCACAATGAATTATTTCACGGACTTCGCTGTGCTCTGTCTTGTTAGCCATTCTAAATAGCTTACGATCTTCACTCGTCAAGACCAAACTACGGGATGACAAATTGGCAACACAGCTTAGGTCATTCGCTTCTTCTCCCTACGCAAAGGGAGGGTTTCATCAGTCAGAGGGTGGGGTCGAAGTACAGTTCACATAGTTTCCGAGGGCACAGGTGGAATAGACAGTCTCTACCTGCTTCTGGCAGTTCAGTTACACCGTGAACTTGCGTAACGACAGAGTGAACATGTAACCACCACAGAGCGCCATGTGCTGTACGAGTTCAAACTGGGATGAAAGATATGCCACGGTGCAGTAGAGTGGATATGCCAGGCGTTTGATGAGCGTGTCGTGACTACGCGGACAGTGCAGTGGTGGTTTAATAAGTTTCAGGACGGTGACGAAACACTCGAAGATACACCACGTGCCGGAAAACCAACACATGCATTTAATGAAGATTTTCAGGCAGCAATTAGGCGAAAAGAGGCCAGACATGTGAGGAACTGGGGCTACAATTCAGTGTGAGTGGAGAAACCGTTCGGCAGCATCTTCATCAATTGGGGAAACACTAGAAGTTGGATCAATTGGTCCCACATAACTTGACTCCGGAGCAGAAGGCAACGTGAGCAGACACCTGTGTTTCTTCGCTGTCTCGGCTGAGAAAGGAGCCATTTCTGGACAGGATCTTGACTGTGATGAGAAGCGGGTCCTGTACGAAGTTCCACGGCACTGTCATAATTGGTTAGCATCCCATGAACCGGTTCCAAAACAGCCGAAACCAGCACTGCACCAGAAGTTCCTCCTGTGTGTTTGATGAACTGCTCGTGGCATTGTGCATCGGGAACTGCTTCCAGCTGGTCAGATAATCAATGTATCTGTGTACTGTCAACAGTTGAGCCGTGTTCAAGAAAAACTCAAAACTCTGGAGCCAGCACTTCTGAGTCCCAAAGGGGTCCTCCTGTTACAGGACAACGCTCAGCCCCACGTGGCTAGAATAACCCGGGATACCATTCTACGCCTTGGATGGGAAACACTATTGCATCCATCATACTCCCCGGACATTACACCGTCCGATTATCATCTGTTCCATTCCTTGGACAATCATCTTAAAGGACGCCAATTCAAATCCCTAATAGAGGTGCAAAATGCACTTGATATCTTCTTTGGAAAATGCAAGTTCTACCGCGATGGAATCCATGGCCTTTCAGAACGTTTGCAGAAGTTGTCGATGGTGATGGGGACTATTTTTGATCTTTCAGGTACGTCTTAGATGACATATGAATGTTCGGAGGTAGTGGGTGAGAAAACGATAGAACTTTCTTGGTTACCTTTATAGATAGGTTCTGTGTATTGAAATAGTTATGTACAAAGGTATAATGTTTGGTTCGGGACAGTAGTTCTTGGTTAAATATAATAAAAACTACCTGGAATATAATATATATAAAAAAAACAATAAATAAATAAATAAATAAATAATCTAAAAAGAGTGGTTTTAGTTTTCCGGAAGGATATTAAAATTTTCCAGTTTTTTCAGGCTTCAAAAACACTAGCTGCAACATTTTTTTGGTTTTGTATATTGTAGCTGGCCCCCTTCTAAAACTACAGGCCCCTCCTACAGAAACCTGCTAGCTACACCCCTGGCTATAGCCCCGGGCGTCTAGGTGAATAGGGTCCTCCAATCTGATCAAAATCTCGGGTGATATCAATAAAAATAAGTAACTACTCCTGAGAAGTCCTCCTCGAGAATCGGAGTAACTACAGCTAGAGTAATCTCCTCCCTCAATTTCGTATCAATAGAGCAAGCCACTACTCAGGTCTAGACTGCTCCAGATTTATGAACGTTCGCTCGCGT
This sequence comes from Thermobia domestica, assembly GCF_964235325.1. Classification (NCBI taxonomy): domain Eukaryota; kingdom Metazoa; phylum Arthropoda; class Insecta; order Zygentoma; family Lepismatidae; genus Thermobia; species Thermobia domestica. Next base: position 100,182 of record NW_027656105.1, on the reverse strand, counting down.
TTCCTCTGCGCGTGGCGGAGAGTCGTATCAATAAAAGAAGTGATTACTCATTTCTCCCATCCGTCGCGCGGTCATTTCGTTGTTTTTAACCTATGGCGTAGTATCCTAAACGCCATGGAACGGGCAAATAGCAACGATAGCTTCAAAGTTCATTTGTGGATGTTATAAAAGAGTTTCCAGTAGTACTTTAAAAGTCACAGTTACCAGAAAGTAAACGAAGGAAAGCCGAAGCTTTGAAGGCAATTACAGTGAAATGCAACGAAATATCAAATACATCGACGACTGAGACACAAATCAAAAAGAGAATATTTAATATTTGAGCGAGAATAAAACAAAAATAAAAAAGAAGAAAAAACTGGAAACAAGAAAGTAACACCGAAACCATGGGAACGAACCTATTGGAGCTGATGGATGTTGGTTCGAATCCAGCAATATCAAGATTAACACGACAAGTGCATGTCACGTGTTGCCAAAGGTCTTTGTAGATTGTTTGGCTTTAAGAACGAAATCAGACACTTGGCCCCTTTGTTTTCTTTTTAAAAAAGTTAAGCCAGTCACGTCATAAATCACGTCCATCTGATTGCGTTTTCTACACCATACGTGTCCCCTTTCGCCTTGACATAAACAAAATACATTCTCATGTATATACCCCTCCTATCAACGTTGAGTTGAGTTGATTTTGAGTTTAACGTCCTTTTCAGTAGCGAGGCTATATGAGACGGGACCCACTGATTAACGTGGAATCCGAACCACATGAGCTCCTGCTGAGAATCGAACGCGGGTCTCCCATGCCAAAGGTATGTACGCTAACCGCTTAGCGACGAGTCAGCTCTTCCTATTAGTGTATTCGTCTCCAAAATACTAGGATTCTCAGATTCCGCAATAATCGCATTCATTACACTTGTAGTAGTCATAGACACAGTACCTTGAGCCACACCAGAATCCCCTGACATTCCGATCTGGAATGCCGGATCACTCATGTAATGCAAGAAAACCCGCATCTTTTCCTCATTACGTAGTGCACCACCACGAATTTCGGTTGATTCTCCTTAAAAAAAAAAATGTTGTGCTAATCACTTTACATTTTCTTTCATGAACCTATAACGTTTTTTTGTAATTTCCATTTGCAACATTACTATGCAGTTTACAAGTTTTTCTACGTAGCAAAACAATCATATACTCTGCTATATTTCGCACGGAGTCACCCATTTAGCTTGCTCCATAAATTTGGAGAAGTTACTAGCATCACAGAGGAGTCTTGATTTTTATTGATATCAAACGCGGAGTAGTTACTCTGCTTGAGAATAGAGGTGTGGTTACTTCAAAAGGGCGGGGCTTCTCCGAGGTCAGCCGAGACGAGTAGTGCTCAGTTCTCTTTTTATTGATACCAATGAGAGTAACTACTACAAAATTGGGAATAATGAGTAACTTCTCCGTTTTATTGATATCACCCCTCAACTGGCTTTCTAAAAAGAATCATGGATATATAATCATCATCATAAAATAAAATATGACCGAAAATATTAAACATATTCCATTAACTTTCCTACTGTACTTTAAGAGAAATTTATTAGGTGAAGTCAACAGGGGCCACATATTTTTTTTCCTAGCCCCGGTCCTCCAGATAAGTTAATCCAGACCTGACTAACACCTTACGTACTACGGAAAAGCATTAGAAAAATGAAAATATTTCAATTCTTTTCCCTGTTAATCTATCTTAAAGCAGACTCTTAATAAATTATCTTGAAATACGGAAACTGAAGTGACGTTCTATTAAAACAAAGATTCTTCTTCTCTTGTAAACTTAAAAATTCCTTTCACATAGCACGAGTGCGGAAAAATCCGAACAGTGGAGAGAGTTGAATTGGTTTGGCTATGTATTATTATGGCTGTGCGGAACCTAGGTACATCATTGCGGTCCAGAGTCCAATCAACATATCATGCAGTGGCGGCATCATGATGTCCACCCCTCAAGAAATTCAAGATAATGCAATCAGATGGCAAGATTATGGCAATTATTTTTTTTCTGGGAGGGGATATAGTAAGGGCATACTTTTCATTGATTATCTTCAGGGTCCAACGACAATTACAAGTTACTACTATTCCCAACTGATTCCAAAAGTAAGGCAGGCAATCAAGGGGAAACGCAGCTACACATGAAAGTGCTGCTGCTGCAGTACAATGCTTCTACTCACAAAAGTCACCTTTCCTCCACCGCTATTGCCGATGTCAGGTATGAAATACGTGAGCACCCTCCCCACTCTCCAGATCTTGCCCCAAGTGACTTTCACGTTTTTCCCAAGATTAAGTAGCACCCGCGAAGAACAAAGTTTGCCAACAATGAGCATGTTATGCAGGCTGTCGAAGAATGACTTCCAGTATAGCCGTTAAGGATTTTTTTAAAACTGGTATTCATGTTCTAGAACATTGTTGGGAGAAGTGCATTATAGTGAAAGGGGACTATGTGGAAAAACGGAAGATCTTCTATATCAGGAATTATCGAACACTCCTCGTAATATCATTCATCACTGCCTACATTGCCTAATTCACCTATGTATACCGATTTCCCTTCCTATAGAACGTGAGGGGGGCGGTTTACAACTCCTATGCATGAAATTTTTGCCTCTGTCGTCTCCCGCATTGTATGGAGAATATCTCACGAGGATACAATGTCTTTAGATTTATTTAGTATGTGTTTTTGCGAAATCAAATCATCAGCACGTCTTCAAAGTTTGGTAATATTGTTGGTGAACTTTTGGTATTTGACGTTTTGTCAAGCGTGCGTTCGCAAGACGGCTCCACGAATCGTATACCGAAATCTTTCGATGTATCAGAGGTAAAGCAAAACATTTATGTGATTGGTGTAGAGTCCAGGTCGTTTGGTCACTGCAGTTAAAGAAAGAAAACAATCTATAACCCAAGACAGCAAAGAATTGGAGTGCAGACATGCCAACACCTTACAAAAATAAACAAAAGTTTTCAGTGCATAACTAAGGTCTGACACTGATATTAATTATGCAGCAACTTGGCACAGTGGTGACGGAACCGGTTTTGTCTGATCCATCTGTAGACTAGAACAGTGATGGGCAAACTACGGCCCACGGGCCAGATGCCACCGGCTGAAAAATTCTATCATGTCCGCAATATGAAAAATGAAATGAATTTAAGTTTTACGTCCCATGCTTATGCCGGTTAGGCTAAAGGAGACGGTGATGATGAGAGATGAGTGAAATGGTGGAATGAAGAAAGTGGGAGGAAACGGAAGAACCCCGAGAAAACCCACGAGCACTGTGTTTGTCCACCACAAGGTTCGCAGTATGAGTCCTGATCAACAGAATTTAACTTCACTTCTGAAAATCCGTGAATCCCACTTTAATCAATATTGTGAGAAACTTGTAGAAATGCTGTACAAATTTCATTTAGCACTTCCACTTTATAGTCTTTCAATCATGGGCTTAGTATTACAAGTTTTTTTTTTTTTAAGAAAATGTATAGGCCACCTAATTGTTCTTTTTCTTTGAATATTAGCCCGCCAAAGTGTTTTTAGTTTTTCTTTTGGCCCCTTCCTAAATAAGTTTTCCCATCACTGGAATAACACTCAAGTCCTGTGCAAAACAGTTTCAAGGTTCACCCCTCCTCCAGGGGTCTGGAGGATCGTTACTACCACCTGTTTGCTTGATAATATTATTAGCACTGTGGGTTTAATTAATAATATGCATGCTTGCGATAGAAGAACACAAATTTATCGAATTAAAAAGTTGGTGATTTAAAAAAAGTTGGATCATTATATAACAGTTAAGAAGCAGTTCTTATCAAAAACAGAAAACCATTATGGCAGCCAAGTTTTGCTTCTCATCGTTCTCTCTAACTAGACCTGATACAAAGAATGTATTGATTTTATTATATTTAAGTCAGATATACGAGGGGTGTTCAAATGGAAAGGTGAAAGATGACACTGTGGATATAATCGAAGTCTTTGTTCGAAAGTAATTACCAGACGCCTGAGCACAACTATCCCACTGTTTGTGCTATCCAGTAGGTGTGATAGCAGCCAGTCTTCCACTGTTTCTTTCAGTTCTCGTCCGAGTTCAAGCGCTTGGCTTTGAGATGTCTTTTTAGCGGACCAAACAGATGGAAGTCGCAGTGAGATATGTCCAAACTGTAGGGCGGAGCTGCTCCCACTTCAACTTATTCAGTACACTTCGTGTGACCTGCGAGACGTGTTGACAAGCGTAATGGTGGAGCAGAATCACTCCACTTTCTCACTGACTTGTTGGACACATAATCTTTCCCGTATACAGTCACCATCCGGCGATGAATATCGACCGATTAAACCCCTTTTCCCAGTCAGAAATCGGATAATACCTCGCTGCTCCTCACTCATCGAATGTTTCATTGTGAACGTTATTATTTCCTCACACACACTGCCGAGTCAATTCGACTTGGACGGAACACATAATTGCCTGATTCTCTCCTGCATCATGTGAAAGGCAGCCACACATGGGCACAACCAGGCCGGACACTACATTCTCTCCTTAGTTGTCGCAGTACTTAATTTCAAAGCGATATATTCCTATTTCAACATACGACGTTTGGTTTCTACGACGTTTCGTGCCTTTTCATTTGAAAATTCCTTGAATATATGACCTCGGAGTACGGGTCTTAACAATGAGACCGCGAATGCACTTATGGTATACGGAGTCCCGCACACATTATCAATAAATCCACATAATTACCGCCATTGTATGTCCTTCGTGACAGATTATGATTATGGTTCCAAATCAGTTATGCTAACTTCAAACGTTATAAAATTCCATTCGTGGTGTAGAAATTCCCATTTTGCTCCTGAATTTCCCATGTTATGCTAATTATAAATTTACGAAACTTGCAAAATAAGAAAAACAGAAGTACTGAATGTTATTTTCTGCGATATATAATTAATTATCCGCAAATATAGATTTTCTACGTTTATCAAATAGCTTTTAAAGAATGATTTTCCTTGAAAGAAGCAATTTAGTATGTTGACAGAAACAAATATATATATATATATATATATATATATATATATATATATATATATTGTTTCAAAACTTATTATTTCTGCCTCTCCTTTGTGCCATCATCTTGTACTGGATGTAACAACAAAAATGAATATGAAAATAACAAGAAAAGGAAATAGGAAAAATAGGAAAAAACATCTTCATTTCGCAGTATATATTTTCAATGCCAGAGCACAATTTAAGTTTGTTGGAGGCCGATAGCAGTTTTTTAAAGACATTTTCCTCTACCATGTGTTTGTAGCATACAATTACAATTAACCTGATTTTAGATTGAAGATTTATTAGACTATTTTCGGTCCATAAAATAATTGTTGGCGTCGATAAATTGTTAATATCCCACATAAACCTACGCTGCCAATTTCGATGAAAACTTCCTTTATCCCTTTTCTAAAAGCAAATGTTAAAAAATCCTACAATATGGATTTATCTCACAAGTTGGTATCATTGGTTCAAGTTTTAGTGGTGGTAGTTGCTTCAAATACAAACCCGAGCAATGTGTTTTGGATATTACATTAGTGTGCCTCTTGTGATATAGCCTAGGTGCTAAAAAGGGAGACTTAATTCCAACCAGTCAATCAATGAGCGTCGTCAGTTATTGGTCATTTTCACACATTAGAAAACCAAAAATAATTTGCGATTGGAACCATAGGGCTAATGAAATGTCATTATAAAAGCCCTCCAAATTTTTGTGGGTTGTAATGTTAAGACCTTTATCGTTATACAAACACCTAAATCAACTTCTTTTCTTAAAAAGAAATCACTTCTACATGAAATCTTATGTCAACTTTCCATTTTTAATATGAAGTTTTCCTTTTAATGAGCATCCTCCCGGTTTCTCCGCAATTTACCTATTACACTTCTAGGTTCGGTGATTTTTCTATATATATCCGTCCGTCCGTTCGCTAAGTTTTCTTCAAATTAGAGTAGTTTACTGAAGAGTAAAAATCGAAAAACACGATTTTCTCAAAAATGACTTCAACATTTTTTTTATGTTTCATAAATCAATATTTAATTAAGAACCCTATATTGTGGTATAAGACATTTCCCTGGGAAAAATCTGCGAGGGGTAGTTTATTCTTGGGGTTGAGCTTTTTATCGATGCTTTTCTCAAAAACGGCTCAGGCTATTTTATTCGTATTTCATAAATAAGTATTTCATGAATAACATGGGAATATGGCATAAGTCATTTGACGTGAAGAAATATAGTAGGGGCAGTTTGTGAATTGGGGGTGAGTTGTTTATCGACGATTTTCACAAAAATGTCCCAGGCGATTTTGTTGATAATTTATAAATATTTCTTTATAACCCTATATTGTGGTAAAAATCATTTCCCTGGGAAAAATCTACCAGAGGTAGCATATTCGTGTATTTTCGGCTACTTTTCGTTTTAGAAAACAACTCAAGTGATTTCATAAATAAGTATTTCATTAGTAATCTAATAACATGAAATAACTCATTGTTCCTTTAAAAAAAAAAAAAAAAAAAGTAGTTTACTCAAGGTTTTTCCCCACAATTTTCTCAAACGACTCAGACTATTTTGTTCAAGTTTCGAAAATAAATGTTTCATTAATTAGCTAAAATATATGGCTAAACTCGCAGGATCGAAAATGATCCACAATATGTAGTTTACTCTTGGGGTGAGATTTCTAACGATTTTCTCAAAAATGGCTCAGGTGCTTTTGTTAATATTGCAAAAACAATTATTTTGTTAATTGCTCTAATATAGAGTATGGCATATCTAATGAAAATATCTGAAGGGGTGGTACATTTTTTGGGAGGAAGGGTGAAGTTTATTCAATTGAGTTTTTCAAGACAAATTATTTGATTCCTATTTCCCAAATACAAGTTTCAATAGGAAGTGTGGCCTAACAGTTTAGGAAATTGGAGCGTCAAAGTGTAGTGCGGTGGCCCGTACCTTTTATAAAAATCAAGGCTATAACTTCTTACTACTCCTTGTACTTATTGTTTATCAAAGCAGAATTCTGTCCTTATTAGTTACACAAGACGATAATTTTATCATTTTCATTACCGTTTCTGTTGTTCTCTTAAGCTTTAGTTCATAAGCATTAACCATTATTTTTATAATCATGCATCAAATTAAGCAATCATGTTGTAATTTTCAGCTGCGGTCGTGAGATTTATAATCAATAAAATCCTACTGGTGGTTTTGATTGTATCTAAATCAGTGACATAGTCAAGATATATTTAGGAATTTCGACTTTATACTGAAAATAAAAAGAGTTATCGAACCTACATTACAGTGTGAGTTATAATCTTCCCCTTACTAACGTATTTCCAAAGTCCTGACCTGTTTGGTGGTGACGTCACCGGGAATCTATCTTGAAGCAGCTTTGACAATGAGTATTATATACGATATATACGGTATACTCGTATATCCTTCAAATTAAATAGAAAAACACTGTCAACGTTTAACACTGGATGCCTTACAGTGTGGAGCGGAAACGGCTGGAGCGATTGGAATAAATCCGAGATTTTAGATTGAAAACCTTCTATTTCCAACAACCTTCCTTTTTCTGTTGTTGCATCTTTATCATAACAAAGTTCCGGTATTTTGATGCACCCAGTATACTAAACGAGTGATCTGCAACCGCCGTACCGCGGCACCAGAGTGCCATGGCAAGGTGGAAAATGTGATACAAAATTTTAGACATCGTAAGAACTTATTTTTTTCGTTATTATTATTGTTATTAGAGTCTATTATTATTCCAGTTACTATGCTTCATACGCTTGTATAGTATTTCGTTCTCTGTCGTATTTTATTCTCTATATACTAATTTCGTCGGTTGTTGGAACAAAAAAAGAAGACGTTTATGACTGCTACGCAGTGACGACACTAGAAGGGACCAGGGGAACGGGCGCCTTCCGATCACATCGTCCGCCTTCCGTCCTCGTGACAACCCACGCTTCCCAGGCAAGCTGTATTATCACACAGCAGTTTTTGGGTACACAAAATATAACTGGGTTTCCAAAAATGTATCTGCCTATTCACACACACCCCTTCCCCCAAGAAAGTAAAGCTGGTGTCGTCACTGCTCCCACGGTGCGTGTTTCGCAAAAAGTACAGATAGCTAATTATAAGATATCCGAACTTACCGTTAAGACCAATAGATCACACACACAGCTGAAACGTTGTTAATGCTACTTGTAAATAGATGGTGAAAATAGTCCTAGGCTTAGCTAATAGTGAAATTCCAAACTTTCTCTATCAACCGACAATCAGTCTCCGAGTTCGTTTTCAGCTAGGTAAGGGCACGAAAGATACAATTTTGTTATTTAACAATCAGTGAAATGCAGTTCGTAGAAGGAGGGACTATAACAGAGGCCAGTTGTTGCATTAATGTCATTCTCCGTTATGTTCGTTTGTTGCGTGGAGCTATCGGTTCCAAGTTTCGTTTTATGAATGTCAATGCTTGTCCGCAACGTACAGCTGCCGTGGCCGCCCTCCTTGAAAAAGAGGATATTCATTAAATCTGATGGCCAGCGTATTCCCTGGAGTTCAACCCATAGAGCATGCTTGGGATGCTCTAGGGAGACGTGTTGCCGAGCGTATACCTCTACCAAGTACTCTTCCAGACTTTCGAAAAACTCTTACGGAAAAGTGACAGACCCTGCAACAAGAACTGCTTGCCAAAATACGATTTTTATTAAATGGTCTGTATTTGTAAAAAAAAAAAAAAAAAAAAAAAAGGAGTGACAATTACCGTCTATGCCCTCCCAAAATGTAGTTCCTGGTGGTGAGGATTTTTGACTTCTAAATCCGCGATTATTTTACGAAGCTTAAATTTTAATAAATTCACTTAAAAATTTGGCATTCTTAATAGATACCATTTATTATTATTTTCGTTTAAGAATATAGGACAGAGTAGAACGATAAATACTTATAGAATACTGATGGAGAGATATAGAATATAGAGAGATATAGTGATATAGAATACTGATACGAAGCTAAATCTACTGATACCTCAGTTGATTAAGTTATGATAAAAAAAGGCAACTGAAACTTTATCCAAACTGAAATGATCAACAAAACTTTTAAATACATTTTTCTTGCGTATTCTTGTGTTTGAAAATAATTGAATTCAATGCTTCATAATGGCCTAACATTTTATGATAAAGGGAAATATTCCTGTAAAAACTAAAATGAGGAAACGTGTGAGCGCGTCCTGACACGGGTACTGCTGAAGCTCTAGGCTACTCAATCGAGAAATATGAAAATGTACAAAGTAAAAGAATAGCTCCTCATAAAAGACAAAACGTTACTGGATGAGCACAGAATAACTCCATATAAGCATGAGCGTCTCTTGAATGTTATAATTGATGGGTACAATAAAAGCATTATAATGCTTGTAGACTTAACTAAAGTTATGTTGAAATGGTAAGGCAATTAGATGGATATTTGAATTAAAAGCTAATGAGTTTCAATTTTTAGTCTTCCAAACTTTGTCATACAGTAGAAACTCGATTAACCGTCACCCTCGGGACCGGGACCATGACGGTTAAGCGAATAGACGGATAACAGAAATATCGTTATAAACCTCTACAGTAAGTAGATTTAAAAGGTTCTGGAAGAAATAAATAACCTTTTACAAGTGAATAATACATGTCCATGCTTTTTTCCATAAGGGTTTCAGTACTGTACCAAGTTTTATGTGGAAACTAGCATGACCGGAAGTGACGCATGACTATTTCTGTCCATTTCGCTTACACTTTATTCCGTGCTCTGTACGGCGCACAGCGTCAATTACGGCACATTTAAAGTACAGTGCTGTCCGGAGCAGTGACGGATAACAGAGAGTGACGGTTAAAAGGGTGACGGTTAATCGAGTTTCTACTGTACATAAATATCGGAAGTTTTACAAAATGGCTATACCCGTCCTTCCATTTGTCGACGGGGATTAGAGCAAAACTGGTGAAATATATTGAGAAGTGGTTTTCGAAAATCGATTCAGCGTCTCAAGAATAGACACCATCTTATCCTCCGTTAATCCACTATTGAAGTCCTAAGTGGTAAAAGTCAACCTTATGCAGTCTCAACATTGATCGCCTTAAAATTAACACAGTAATAACAGTAATAATCAAAAATCTTTTCAAGACTTTTCGCAATACTATGATTATTCTCAATGCCAGATGAGCTACCTGGAAACATCTCGTATCATTGGCTATCACTCATGTAACTTCTCACTTGAAAAGAGCTGCAGAACATGTTGTTTTCAGGAATAAATTCCTTTTTGAAAGATTTTAGAATCTTCATCCATATGGTAGTAAAACCGAAAGCATTATAAATTTAATGTTACTTCCGGTCGAAGTATTGATATCCATAGAAAAAACGGTAAGATATATCGAAAACCAGTTTTTTAATCGATTCAGCGTCCCAAGATAGGGTTCTTTTTACTCCGTTAATATGCTGTTCAAACAGAAATGGTAGAAATTAAGCATAACAAAAGCTGTCCTAGATATTGGCAAATAGTTTCCAGAAATCGATTCAGTTTCTCAAGAAAAGAATCTGTATTTCTTTACTATAATTCGAAATTGTATTATTTTACTACTGTTTCCGGTTTCAATATTAATCTACACAGAGGGAGGGAGAGAGAGAGAGAGCAAATGTAAGATATAGAAAATGCGATTTGTGGAATCTATTATGCTGCTGAAGAATAGATTCAATCGGCTCTGATAAGTCTCTATTCAAACTGGAAGTGGTAGAAGACAACCGTATCCGGTTTCAAGATTAATTGCCGTAGAATAAAAGCGTCAATATATAACGACAAGTTTTTTTGGAATGGATTGAGCGTGTTAAGGAAATATATCTGTCGTCTGTCTGCTAAAACCAGAAATTATTACTATACCTTTTTTCACATGAAAACCTACTTGAGCGGTAGCCAATGATACGCGATATTTCTAGGTACTGCGGCAGATATTGACAAAAATCATAGTAGTACGAAATTCTGTGTGTCTATATACTGTCTGTCATCTGCCCCACAATGATGACAACTTCGCTTCACTGCTATTAAAGGAGCAGGAAACCTTCTCAAAGGTATTTAACTTGACATTTGAAAAGAGCTATAGTCAGCGTTTCAATATCAATCTCCGTACAGGAAGAAAACCGTAAGGTATATCAAGAATGGGTTTTCTGGAATTGATTCGCCATTCCAAGAATAGCTTCCATTTTCTCCGTTAACGCTTTTCTAAACCCGAAGTAGTGGAAATAAATATTTTACGGTTTCAACACTGATTACCATAGAAAGAACACAGTAACAGATAGCGCCAAGCGGTTTTCTAGAATTAATTGAGCATCTCAAGAAAATATACCATCTTCACTCTCTCTCTCTATTAAAGCGGAAATGGTAAAGGAATTACTACTGCTGCTAGTGTCAGTATTGATCTGCATTGAGATAAAACTAAAAGTTATGTATGAGAATCGGTTTTCTGTGATCGATTCAAGGTCCCAAGGATCCATTGAGTCTTTGACCATTTTAATTAAGAAGTGGTCAAAGTAGACAATTTCTGGTTTTAACGTTAATCTCTATACAGCAAAAATGGAAATAGATAGCAAAAATCTGTTTTTTGTATTTGATTCATCGTCCCAAGAATATTTTTTTCACTCTTACCTCGGCACTAAAGGCGAAACCAGTAAAACCGAATACTACTTCCGGTTTCATTGTTGATCTCCATAAAGCAAATACGATAATACATAGAACTTTTTTGTTGTGTATTCAGCGTCCGAAGAACATGTAACATCTAATCTTATTCCTCTATTGTAATCGAAAGCTATATATCTCCTGCAACCAGTTTTAATATTGAATGTTCATAGTTTCAAAGTGTACCGTGTTCACTTTGCAACACGAAATACAGTTGTTGTCTCTACTACAGTATTATATAATTCATTATAGCTGTTTGCCATCTCAAGTAGACCACTTGAAGCGAATTTTCATCGTTGCGATTCTCAGCAATTTTATCGTCCTGATATGCGAATTGTCAGCTTTAATACCATCATAAATTGTAGTATTTATCCCTTTTCCTCTCCCATGTACTACCGACTCTCCCACAATACAATTTGTTCAGCAGTGATGGCCTAACCTATTTTTGTCTCCAGTTACGTTCATTTCTTCTATATTATTCCCTATGGGCTCCTGTGAGTAGGATCCCTGGTTTGATTACGCCAAATAAACTTCGTGGTGGACAAACACCATGTGCGTGAGTTTTCTGGGGGTTCCTCTGTTTTCCCCCATTTTCTTCATAACCATTACTGTCTCCTTTAGCCTAGCCGGCATAACTGTGGCACGTAAAAGTGAAAGATTTCGTTTCATTCCCAATGGGCTTTTTGGTTTTATGTTTTGCATAGCTACGGCCGCATTTTTTCCAACACAAAAATTTTGGATAATTTTAGTTTCCTTCTTAAGTTCCCTTGTAGCTAAATCACTGTCGTTACAGTCTTCGATGCAGAAAACCTGGATTCGAAAAACATTACTCATATTACTGAATAAACTAAATTAACCAATGCTACTATTGCGTATACGCGCTACCTACAAATAGCTTTAGAGCACCACCATACAAAGACAATCAGACGGCAAGGCCATTCGACAAGAAATACTGTCACTCATGGCGCAAACATAGGTCGAATGCTTTCATGTCGCAGGTATGCTTATCGTTTGCATGAGCTTGTATAAGACTACCGAGTAGTCCCTTCTTAAATTGTCATAAATAAAGAGTCCAGGGGAAAAGGAGATGTCCATTTTTACAATTTTTTCAGGAAACGATTTTTAAAGTTCAAAACATTTTGTTTCGGAAACTAGTCGTGGAAAATGCTTCAGATTTGGTTTACAAGTTATTTATTATATTGGAAACTAGCTTACAAAATCTTATGTTCAATGTATATTATTGTAAGTAAAAGAATACAAGAAAATTGACATGAGGTTGGTATATACTGGGAAAAACGGGTCTATTGCAGGCAAAATAACGGAAAAAAGAGGCAATTGTTTATCAAATTATAAATAATATTATTAAAAATATGACATCTTTGTTCTCCTTTACTCCGCTAATTACTTCTCTTTTGAGTTTCGTATAGAAGGTGTAAGCGTATAGGCTGCATAAGACGTTCAAAGCATACAGATCCTTCCATTTTTCTTCCTAGATAGGCAACTTCCCTTTAAGAAAGAGGAAATGATCTTGTAAATCCCACCAATAATTGATGTTGGTCATAGCATCCTATTCAAACTGTTCTCAACCGATTTAACCCAGTTCCTTAATGTACAACGAAAATCTTGGAAATGTACTTTTATTCTCTAATCAATATCAAGTATGGGAGAGTGAAACAAGTATATGCGGTCCTTTGCGCATTATTGCAGTGTTATTGAGTTGTTGAGTTGAATTTCAGTTTAGCGTCCCTTTCAGCAGCGAGGCAATGAGACGTGGACCTACTGATTAACGTGGAATCCGATCCACATGAGCTCCCACCGGGAATCGAACCCGGGTCTCTCGTGCAGTGTTATAGTACTATATTTCAACATTAATACAATTTATGGTAAAAGCGTCCAGCTTTCCGACGCGAGTCATTTATGGATTAAAGAATTCTCCCTCCAATAAATCTGGTTGTGGTGGGCCATTTGTTAATAGTAGGTGAATCACAGAAGAAAACCAAAGTCCATTATAAGTCTCCCTAGGTATCACAAAACATGGGTGACTTTTCTCTACTCGAAGCTCATTATTGGCCTAGAGTGGAATGAGCATTTTCCCAAGTACAGTGATTGTAAGAATGATATCCAATCTCGAATTATGAAACTGTAAATTCACTTACTTTATATGGTGAACGTTTCACTCTGCTGCCTTTGATTGCATTATTCCAATCCTCTGGTATTTGATCTCTTGATTTTATGTTAACCAGTCTCATGTTCTTATCACGTTCAAGGTAGGAATGACACGAACTGGGAATGTCACTTGAAAGAAAATGAACCCCTGCCTTTCATGTGCAATGCAATGAAGGCATCTGAATAAAGTATAATCCTTATTTTGACTACTGCAAGAGTAACAGAAATGCTCAAGAGTAACAGAAATGCTCAAGATGAATGTTGGGAGATGATTTGTCTTACTATTTTTTTAAAGAAATAGATTGTTGAAGCTACATTTAGCTGTATGATCAGTCAACACTGGAATATAAATACAGTTGAACGTTATCGACAAAAGAGACAGAAAAATAAGAGTAAAATGAATTCCCCTTTCTTCCACTGCAAGTGATGACGATATCTCCTTCCATTTTAGAAGGATTTTTAAACTGCTATAGCAGGCTAACAGTAACCCTTTCCCCTTTTCGATATATTGAATGAAACTCACAGCGTGCTCAACAAGATGGCATGAAAATCGAAATTTCACCCAAAGTGGACATCCCGCATTTCCCCGTGGACTCCTCAAACGTTAATTAGACGGTTGCTATCTTTTCTTTAGTCGAGTTCTTTCTATAAAATAAAATTTTTCTTCGTTTCTAAATTTCTCAGCTGTGAACAGTTTCAAAAAATCATGACCTTCGTTGATAGTCGGATTTGGAATGCTTGGTTTACAATTTTGTTACAAGTTCTCAACGAAATTACTCGTTCTCCAGTTATTTTTTCCTGTAAAGATTTGTAACAGCGTGTTAATGTCTTTGCTCTGTCTGCAGGATGCTAGGAGGGTTGAGCTTTTGCATTACCTACCCATACCTCAGGTGCGGAAAAACTTCTTTGTATTCAATGTTTTTTCTCGGTGTTCTTCTGTTCCATAACGGAGACAATTGGACCATAAAATACCTGATTCCCAAAAATGACAATATAATCACGGGCACTGGCACAACCGGTATGCGTCAGCACAGAATTTACTGAAAACAGCATATTTGAGACAACAACGACACAGAACCGTCGACATGTTTCACTGTTGACATTGTGCCAAAGCGTCATGGTCCATTATGAAGGCCATCCATGTCAGGTCACATTCATGTCATGTAACTTGGCAGACTGATTGTCGACGCCGGTTGAGGAAGGTGCTATTTGTTTCTCCATTATTTGCTCCGCACTCAGACGATGATTCAAAGTGACAATACGCCGTAAGGCTTGGCGAGATCTGTCAACGGCGGTATTGTTCCATCCACTGTTTCACTTCGCGGATGAGGATTTGCCATCAGTTTTGTAGGTTGTAATCACTTAGGACACTGTCCTTTGCGGCACACCTAACAGGCCTGTAAGTTTTGTCGCGCTTGCAGAACGTGACGGAGAAACAATTTTCCTTCCTTCAAAACTAAATAGAACTCTCATTTTACACTAACACTGCTCAGCTCACTGTCCATTCACGTTCTACTACCCCTCACGTAGTATGGAGTTGCCCGTAACACGCCACTACCATCGTCTCAGATCTGTGGTGGAAGCGTAATCTTTGGTGACCCAGATATATGACGTGTTTCCAACTCCAGGTGTGACTGTTAAATAGTTAAGCATTTGTAGATCTGGAAGAACAAATATTGGTACGTTGGGTATATGGGCATTGAGTGGAAGCGTATTTAGTGAATTCGTTGATAGTCCATAGAAAATACAATTTTAATTTCGGATACTCTTAGAAAGACTTACTAGACTTCCGCTTTCATATTCCCTAGTGGTTACATGGTTAGTATGCGCGCCTTAAGTGCGTGAAACCTGGGTTCGATTTCTGGTGGGACCTCATGTGGTTAGGATCCCGCGTTAAGCTGCATTTCATGTTTTCTATAGTCTCGGTGCTGTATAGGATGCTAAGCCCTGAATCAACCAACAACTCTTGCGTAAGGATCTGAAGAAACGGATGAATGTGATGCAGATATGTAAAGAAAGAAAGCTGAAGACAAAAACTGCCAAAGATGGACTAAGGTTGGGTGTTCGAAATCAAAAAGTTTCAAGTGCGCTAAGTGAAAGATTTTTTTGTGTATTGAGAAAACAGATACTGTCCTGATGATTTGCATGTAAAGTAAAACAGATATGAAATACAGAAGAAAGAAGGGACATGATAATAATAACTATTACAATTTCAACACCAGACTCGGCTCCGGAGGGAAGTCATGTCCGTAAAGCTTAAAAGTTTTGTCGCATCAGACTGAGAGAAGAAATGTTACTTACTGTTCCTATTTTTGTAATCAACAGTCAGAACACGAGAAAGTAATACATCTGTTTGTTTTACGCAATATCATTTTATTTTTTACTGTCGTAATTTACCTTACAAGCCGCCTTTGCTAGACACCTTTAACATATTGTGCTCGTATTTTGATAGTTGAACAACTCTAATATACATAGTGCACTAGATAACAAATATACTGAAATTCACAGGTTTTTATTTTTTCGATTAGGCAGGTTCGGGTTATTTAAATAAATATACCTAGGTACTGTCTTCTTACAAAACGTCATTTCTATGTTTTATAACACTCCAATTTTAAAATATACAAATTTGCTTTTCCTACGATACAAATACACAAATATATAAATTTGTATGATTGCAGATAATTACCTGGGATTGAAGAGGTTAAATAGAAAATATCGTCATATTATGAAACATGGATATATTAAAGCATTAAAAGTATCGAAGAATCGTAATATCGTAATACTGAAAAATACCGAAATATTGAAAAATATTGAAATATTAAAAACACCGATCTTAAAAGTTTTCGATACTTAAAAATATCTACTAATCGATATAAAGTAATATCGCACAGCTGTACGTGAGACCTGTCACCAAGGATTTTTTTAACCACTGTTCCTCTTCGAGGATGTGGTTTCCCCGTAAATTTTGTAGAATTTCATCACTTTGACCGTCACCTAAATGTTGTTACTCCTGACACTGTCAGCATACTTACCACTTTCACCACGCTAACACCATATATCCGAGCTTTAATAATTTGGCCTCTTTGGAAATTAGTTAATTTATTTTACTTTATGACCGCTTGCTCGATACAGGCACACTACTATTCTACTGAGACTCACAGAATACGTAGTTAGCCCTATCACCCCCACCAACAATCAAGGGCTGCGGTCGCTGCCTATCCTTTGCCAACCCAGACATCTTACGTGTTTCCTATTCCATATGTTTGAATTAATTTAATAAATCTGTATGCGACATATCTGTAAACTATGGTAGTGCTTTTTTATTTGTTAAAGGTTAAAATAAATATTTAGTTTATTATTATTTTTAAACTAATGAGTTCTGTTTGACAAAAGAAGGAAATAAAATAGTGTGAAAGTTGGAACATATAGTATGTAGGTATGTATGAATCTGTGCGCTGTCAATGTGCTTGTAAGTCTTCAATCTTAGACAATTCTAGTGTACCTCTTAGGATACATTTGTTTTTGCTCTTGTTCAAATAAATTAACTTTCGCTTCAGACACTGGTCCCAGACCTTCTTACATGGAGCAAAAGAAAATCGAACTACGTGTGTAGATAGAAACAATAATTGTGTCCCGATAAGATCACGCTCTGTGTATATGTTTTACGCTAGCCTATCTTCCATTCATTTATCACAAACTTTGTTTCTGTTCCCACCGTTTCTGGAAGTACGAGTTGTAAATATATGCATATACGTTTCTCCAATTGTGATCAATGCCTCCCCCTGATTTCAACCCACCTTCTGCTCTTTAACTATGTCATGTGACAGGCAGGCTACTGTGAGTAGACGCGACTGCGCAAACGAAAATTTCAAGGTTGCGTCGGTACCAACAAGCACTGTGTAAATTTGCTTGTGTGTTTATTCCCCCGCACGACTCACCTCCTCTTTCCACTCCCCTTACGTTTCTCCATCCCGTAAGCAGGGCAGTGCTAATAAATGCGGTATGCGTCATATTTACACACCGTTTCTTAGTTAAAGTGTGAGACCACCAGGAGGCAGCTAATTCGGTAGAGCATACACACGGTATACACAGATTCTCACATTTTTCTATAATTATTGGGACCTTCCCGAAATTCGGCCAGGAGGCCCAGGACGTCGCCACGAAGCTCCTGTAGGCTTAAAAATTGTTGGCACCGGAAAATGTCCCAACAATTTTTCCGGTCCCAACTGGTAAGGTGTTAAACCATATGCAGGTGCCAACAAGGATAGGAATGCGGGAACACACACACACACACACATCACGTGAACCAATACCTCCGACAAAAAACGGTACTCTAACAAACAAACAAAAAAGAATGTCGTAGCAACAATCGGAGGCTTTATTCGATGAAACCTTAGAACTAAGCACTTTTACATGTACTTCAGGCAAAAAAATTACTTTGAAAAAATTAATCATAGCAAACATCCAATTTCTCGTGTGAACCCGAGGCCATACTCCTTTAGCAACTAATCAAAGATGGAGTCTAACACATCTCTTCACTCGAGACCAAATTTTTTGCTCTTATTACAAAATATTGAAAGGCGAGGATCAGTACGTACAGTTCATACCAAACTTTTACATACGTTTACATAAGTTGGTTACTTTTAACCAAACTTACGTAACAAAATCATTTGTCAGAGAATTCATCCTGGTTTAACCCTTAGTAGGTGACGTGAGGTCCCGCGGACACCGAACAGCTTTCCCCCCTCTTCCTCTAGCAGACGATTGAGCTTAAATACTTGCAACTCCTAGTTCAATTCTCGCTCTCAATTGGCTAGAGGTAGCTGTAGAGTTCCATTGTCTAAGCGTCACTGTTACGTTTCCTTGCAGTTTGTGGAGTCGCTGGGACCACAAGTCACTAATTGTGTTACTTGTTTGTTCGAAGGCAGTCTTCAATAGTTGAGTTGATTTTGAGTCTTAACGTCCCTTTCAGCAGCGAGGCTATATAAGACGGGACCTACTGATCAACATGGAATCCAAACCATATGAGCTCCAGCCGGGAATGGAACCCGGGTCTCCCATGCCAAAAGCGCGTACGCTAACCACGTAGCCACGAAGGAGCTCGGCAGTGTTCATGTGTTGAGTTGTTGAGCTGATATTGAGTTTAACGTCCCTTTCAGCAGCGGGTCTATATGAGACGTGGACCTACGATTAAAGTGGAATCCGAGTCACATGAGCACCCGCCGGGAATCGAACTCGGTAGTGTTCATATTTCATACATTTTGAAAACTTTATATTCACTTTTTTACGTTCGATATTGTTGACAAACCTGGCCCATCTAATGTGAATGTGCATGATTCTGAATTTATAGCAAAAAAAGTTAATTACATGTTACATGTTTCAAGTCAGAAAGTGAAAGTGATGCAGTGAGAAGTAAGGTAAAACAGACCTTTGCAAAATTGGCGAAACTAATAATACACTTCAAAAATTTCACAAATTTGTAAATGTCTTTCCTTCCATTCACAATAATTTTGAAAAATTCCTTAATTATAATTTACACATCAGTGTCAGTGTAGCCATATACAAAACTATCTTTATTCACATTAGAAAACTTATACGAGAATGGTTTGAGCATATTATATCCATGCAAATTTCTACATTTCTTCATTATATCTATGGTGTATTATGCCATGTAGCTATAATGTCTAATTGAAACAAGTTTGCATTTCAAAAGTAATTGTGCTACTTTCTATATTTAATAGTAATAATAAGGGGCCCCAAGGACCTCACGTCACTAACTACGTACTAAAAATTCACTATACCAGTTGAGAGTTAACAGAGTTAGAATTTCCAGATTAGAAGTCAACCTTGGGGCAGGTCAAAGAAACTACATTGACCTGCCAATGAATTAGGAACACCTATATAATACTATTTTGGTCTATTTCCTACCTTACGTACTGCACAGACACGGAGACATAATGACTCCATGGCTTCTGGATCTTCTCTAAAGGTATTGCAACTCATACGTACTCCACAGCGTCCTACAGCTGGACCATATTGTCATGTTTAATACAACTATGGTATATTTAAAACAATTACTTGTAATATTAAAAAATTAAAATTTCATAAAAGGTAATTCATAGCCAGAAACTATATGTAAAATTAAAAACAGACAGGGTTATTGAAAGGTTAAACAACAGGTGACGTATGGAAGTAAAAAGTGAAAGTGCGAGGTCTTGCTATATATAAATACTGAGCTTGGAAATAATAAATTATCTTATCAGATCTTGGACCTTGGATTGCTCGGATATTGGCTGTACGCACATCAACCACCACCATGATCTTCCTACCTGAAATAACGTATGTTATCCTTTCAAATATTCCTGACTAGGTACTTTGGTTTAGACTTGGCTGATAGTGATAGGATGGTTTTCCCGACAGGCATATATTCCAGATTCCAATCAATATGAGTAACTGTCCAATGCCGTGCCGTGAAAAATCAGGGCCCGAGGCGAGAGTAAACGGTAGCGCCTCCGTACATATGAGTTGTCAATTTAAAATTGAATTGTCTGGACTATTCTTTAAGCATAATACTTTACTATTTTATCATGACTGAAATCAGAAAGTTTCAGCATTGTTATGCAATCCCAACTGCAATCGTAAAAGTATGTAATTGCTGAATTCACTGCACATACAGTTTTTTCCTTCTCCCAGAACGGTGATGTCTTAGAGTAGTGGCTTAAGCGTTAGTTTCATAATGTTAGGGTCGCAGGTTTGATTCCGGCTGTGACAATTAAGGTAATTTTTATAATTCGGAATATTGATACTTCTGATGTATACTAACATGAAAAGTATTCAATTTCTCCGGGCCTAAGAGTGGAGACGACTTCATACACAGGTGAAATGTCAACAACATAAAATTACGTCATCCGTATCAACCTTCATTCGTAACTATCTGGCAAAATAACGTGTTTGGACAAGAATTAATGAATACATAAGAGATAAACACGTCCTTACTGCTGTAGTATGGGGCAAAAATGAGTTCCAAGAAATTGTTCCTAGCTGTGCACAAATTGGAAATATTTATCGAACTTACAACTCTAGCTACGATAATGATCCTATTTCAGATTTCACCTCACCTTTCTACCTAGAAGAAGGGTGAAACAAAATGCATTACTCTTATCAGCTAACAAATATTTATATTCCATTTCTTGTTGTCTTAAAATGATAATTCTATCTGTAAATCAATAAATGTAATAATATTATTGCGTTCACGTATAAAACCTAAGAAACATTGTAGCCTGCACTTGAAGAACGTTTCGTTATATTTTCCTCCTTGAGGAACGTCTATATAACTTGTTTTTGAGTTAAACAATGTAATTTAGATTAACACACTCACACAAGCAGTAGTATCTTGTTTATATTTTTCCATGAAACGATTTTAACTAGGTATTAGTTGCGGTGGAAGGTTAAAAGGCGGGGAAGGTGATTGGTAAGCGCATTGAACTTCTATTCGGGAGACCGGGTTCGAATCCCGGACATGCTGAAACTTTTTCAAGTGTTTGTGTTTCACTTCAAATCATACTCAGATTGACAAGCAAGATCTTCTCTTCCCTAGAAAGGAAAATATGTTGGAATAAGGAAAGTTGGAGAAGGTCTGTCAATGAAGAGAGTGCTTTACAAACTTATTTCGAGCAGTTGTTCTAGATTTGATATTTTCGTCTACTTTGAAGCATTTCTTGATTTTGTGATCAGTGTTTTTATTTCTTTGAATATACATTATATAATGAAATAATACATTACATACACAGCAATATTGAGATTAACATATGATGTTCATTGGAAAACACGTTCTGAACCAGAGCGATTCATCTCAGGATGGATAAATGTTTCGTGCGTCATCTACTCACAATTTTACTTGCACGAAGACTTGACTCAGTGCTACCAACTGCTGTCAGTGCCGAGAAAAGTTACGTGTAAGTTAGGTTTCATCTGTCTAGGTGTTCTCACAACTGCAAATGACCTGGACCTCGAGTAATGGAATTATAGCTGTCAGGGGTCCAGGTACTTATTTGAGTGACTGTACACTTCCTGGCATGTAGGCGATGGAACCAAGCTGATGTTAAGAATTGGATTTCATATTCCGTCAAATTTGCTAGGAGTGATGAGTGGATTACTGTGGTTCAACTCGATGATAAAATCTGGATGATGGCCAGGATTTAATTTATGGTTGCTTTTGCGGAGACGAACTATCAGGTTTCAAGTCCGAGATGACCTGGAGACGATCCTAGAATCCAATAGTGGTCGGTTGTTCACCTTAGTTCCACAACACACAATCCATCTTGAGAGGTTTCATGCAACAACTTTGTTAGGAGAGAACGATGACATTTTAGATCATTCAACCGGAAGACTCGTGGAACGCAAAGGATTGTGGCGTGATGGCTGAAGGAACATTCGTCTATTGTTTATTGGCAAACGTTACAAATGGTGAAATGAATTTACAATAGAACCCCTCAACATGGACACCCCTTTGTTTTGGACACCCCTCTAACTTGGACATTTTTCTTCAGAACCAGAAAAATTCCTATTGATTTATGTGTATTTGATACCCCTATAACCTAGACACCCTCCATCTTGCATCTTGGACACACAGATTTGAAACTAAATTGGACATCTAAAAGATACACCACACAGGTAAAGGAAAAGCAGTGAACTCGAGAATAGATAGTGGGTGAGGGAGAACACATGACCTACTTTCATGAGAAAACAATAAAATTTCGAGAACAGATGGAGGGTGACAGGAAGAGTGGTCAGCAATACATTTTCTATTCTGTACAAATTAAACATTACAGTTTTGTTTGTGGTATGTGTGGCGTCATAAGATGATTGAAGTTGTAAAAATGAGTAAGCGGAAGTTGAACTAACTGACATTAGAAGAAAAGAAAAAGGGGAAATCGATTCCTTGAAAACGGTGACAGTTGTAGGAAATTACCAGATAAATTTCGGGTTTTAAAATCGACAATAGCGAACATTAATAGAAATGAAGAGGTTATTGTAAAATCATTAGGAACACAATTGTAGCGCTCGAAGGAAATGGGTACATCACAAGAAACACTACACGAAGAATTGAATGATATGATGATCATTTTTTTCGTCTTGGTCGCAAAAAAAAAAAAAAAAAAAAATCTCTGCAAGTGGAACATCTTAGTGAATTACTAAGATATGTAAGTACATTATAAACTGCCTTGTGGCCTGAATTGTATTGCACAGTTCAATTCAAGATGTGTTTTTACATAAAGATACTCTAAGAGTATTCAACAATACCAACATGATGTGTAAGCACTGTTCTGCTTACAATATAGCGTATTGATGCATGCAATAGTGTAGGATGCTTTTCTACGTAACATGGCCGTAATACGAAGCTCTGCCCCTTTATCTTCGACACCCCTCTAACTTGGACAGTTTTCGAAGTGTCCAACTTAGATGGGTTTCACTGTAATTATTTTTCAAATAATTGTGTGGCAATGTATAGTTGAGAAAAATGTTCTTTGAGCTTGAATTGATGAATCAAATAAGACTTTAAAATATTTTCAAATGATTCAATTTTAACATAATTTTAGTAGTCCGGTGAATATGTAGTCTTAATAACTTTACAGTAATTTCACAGTGTTCGAGAGTACTGCCCAATATTTTCTTCTAGCTTTGATAATTTAACAATAACATAGTAAGTGAGCAAATGTGGATATCCACGAAGACGGTACCGTATTTAGTTCTACAACATTGTAACGATAAAATTATTTACATTAATTTTTTGTGCAAATTTTCCCATAAAATTGTAATTACATGAGAGAAAAAATGAATTACCATCACATTTCTTATAAACTTACTGCAAACGCCCATGATTACCGGGTCTTAAGTTGGAATCTCGATAAAAAAGATTAAAAGAATAATGTTCTTAAATGAATGTCTCCATAACTATTCTATTACCCAGGTATTTATACTATGCTTTTCTACGTGACCTATCGTCAATATGAATAACATGGAGCAACTAATTTAACCTATAATGTTATGCAAACCCGAAAACTCAATTTGTCATGCGGGTTACATACGAGGAAGGCGTTCATCTTTGCATCATATCTTCTAATGTTTAACACGTTCGATGCGGCAGTGTAAAACTGATTTTTTTTTTTTTAAATCTTAGTAGTATAGAGTTACCGTGTGTCTCGTTGAATGTTTGTCCATCGGTGGAGCTTGTCCCCACAGATGACGACACGGTATTTCAACAGAAATGAAGTATCGCACGAGCCACCTGTGACTCGTAACGCAGCGAACATCTGAAGTTCTCAAGTCGTCAAAAGAATATCTCGGATCCTCTTCTTCATCGAGACTAATGTTTGTTGTGTCACGTTTAGCGCTGTGGTAAACCTTGCCCTTTTTCTTTTTTAATGGTCCACTATAATAATTTTGTAAATCAAAATATTAAAACGATGCAATATTACTGTACCGTTAGCATAAAACTCTTTGAAAGAGCCACATGTCTCTTCTAATGGTAAAATATTATAACACAACCAGCGAACGAGTGCGGGCGGCCGGTTTTGGAACTAAAATACAAGAAGCAGTGTTTCTAACCGGACTACTTGTAATCAATCTATCACAGTTCTGTAATCAATCTATCACAGTTCTTTCTGTCTTGTTCGTAATAAACCACTTCACGCATATGCTCAAGTCAGGGGCGGAGCGATCGGGGTCTCGAGTAAGAAAATTCTTTTGCATTGACATCATATTCGGATGTACTTCGAAAATTAGGTGAAAGAGAGAACTGATAATCTTTCACCGCCACCCTGCTAACCGTCTCCCCAGGGGTCCTGGGTCCACCCCCTGATTGAGATGGTACATAAAGATAATTTTGTCTAATCTCTGTCATTATTTAGCATGGTTTAGTAATTAAAAAAAAGATATTTCTGCCACATTTTGAAAACTTTTTTTTTTTAATTACTAAACCATGCTAAATAATGACAGAGATTAGACAAAATTATCTTTATGTACCATCTCAATCAAGGGTGGACCCAGGACCCCTGGGGAGACGGTTAGAAGTTTTGCATTGACGGCGGAGGGGGAGCGATTAAAATGGGGTGCCTGATAATTGAAGGTTCCTTATAACTCCAGTTAAATTCAGACAGAATCTCTGAATTACGTAAAAAAGAAAACACAAAATACATTTTCAGGGTAACTCTTACAGCCATTACGTTATTCTAAGATTAATGTTGCTTCTGAAATTGATTAGAGCGAATATGTATTTGAATAACAAAACCACTTTCATAAGTTTTTCAAAGTATCAAGTTTGAAAAGAACGAAGTTTGTCTTCCATTGTTATCTCATTGCTCAAAGATACCGGTGATGAAGTAATTGGCTGGAAATCAATCGGCTGTTTCTTACATCAATTTATAAAGAAGATGAGTGCCAATGTTAGATATGTCAGTTCAGTATTTTTTTAAAAAAGCCACCCAACCTCTTGCAACATGCGTAGCGCATTTTAATACTTACACTTGAAATAAAAATACAACTGAATAAAGACGATTGAATAACAATATAGGACTTTTCAGATAGAGGACAGGGAGTAGCAGGTTTTATTAAACAAGACCGTACATCTGATATGTTTGAACTATAGGCAACTTGTGTTTACGGGCTAAACTCAGTCCTCTGAAGTCAATCGACAAATACCTTTAAGATGTTCAACAGAATAACGTATCAGCATTATTATATACTACAGACACAAATATAACACTAGGCTCCCAAGTTTCAAAATTATATTGTGTGTGAAAACAGTTAGATTTAATTCTTTGTGACCTGATAGCTAAAACCTGAGAGAAATTCAGAGTTAGTCCAGAGGTAATTTCTTTCCTCATAAATAAAATTTATTGTGTGCTGAAGCAATGATACTTACTCTTACACTACCCATACGCTGATGTTTTATCAATACTTTTATTCGAACTCTACCAAAGGGCTGGATTTCTATAATGATCCTAAAAGAAGGGTGCACTGAACTAATTGTACAAATCAATCCCTAAAGGCAAGCTATCCAATCCCATAAATCTTTAAAAAATGAAGGAAAAATTTCTTCACCTCATTTCCCCCCAAAGGGTTCACATTTTTCGAACAAAAAAGTGAAATTTCTTTATTTTAACGTCCCATGATTATGTTGTTTATGCTAGAGGAGACAGATGATTAATGAAAGTGAAGGATTGTAAAATTAAATTTTATTCTCTCAATGGGAATCAAACCCAGAACGACATACAATAAAAACACATGCGCTGGCCAATAGACCAGCGGAAAGGACTTTCACAGTTCTCGAGAGGAAACGTTTCGAGATTCCTCCCTGGCTAAAACTCGAAAAAATAATTTATTTGTCAATCGATAAACATACACTTAAACAGCAGCATCATGAGCCTTAACCTTAACTTGATTTAAACTTACAGTTACAAGATATTGCGCAAAACTCTAAGCTATCAACCCAAAATTAATATTTTAGTCACTGACATTGTCATTCCTGAGTTTTACAGGCTGCTACTGTTTTATAATGAAATCGAATAAAACGTAATCAATTTTATACAATCTGCTTAATACACGGCTGAAGCTCACTGAATTGTCAACTGTGCTATGTTGTTCTTAAATTGGTAATTTCCATTCATAAATCACTATTCCCAATACATCTGCATTACTTCAGGGATGGTTCACTACAATACATACATAAGTTACGGCGTTTTTTTATTAAGCATAAAGAGATTAGACTATGCACAACATCTAAACTGCAACTTTAAAAAACCGTTGGATACACTGCAAAGTGAAACTCTCCGCTCCCCTGTCCCACCGCGCTTGCCAAGAAACTGATGTAAACACAACAGCAGCGCCATCCTCCCAAAACCGCACTGCTATCCTGGTCAGGTTATACCAAGAATAAACCAACGCCCTGCTAAAGATGTAACGAAACAGGGTAGACAAGTAGGTTCCATGCGACCTACGCGGCCTGTTACCAAAGGTAACGGTATATCCTATCGGGCCTATGTGTTGTTAATTGAAACTGGTGAAATTGAACCGTGCGTAGTATTATGGAAAGGAAGAAAGATTTTATGCTCTCGTAGTATGGAGGAAGGTGTGTAGCCAAGGGGGCCCATCGGGGCCCGGCCCCCCCAAATGGTTTCCTGGCCCCCCCAAATGACCAGCTTTTAAAACATCATAGTAAAATTATCTCGCTTCATTCATTTAAAAGTAACAAAGTTTATTGACAATTAATAATTTATGGTAAAATAGTATGGAGAAATATGGTTTTTAAATACCGATCGAAAAATAGTATAGTATCTCTTCCTTATACCTATCGAAAAATAGGATAATTTTTTGTGACAGCAGATTACACAATTAACTGCGATTTATATTTGACAGTTTGAAGACAAACGTTTTAACAAGGTACTACAAATACAGCCATAAAACAAAGGTACTAAACTGATTTGTAAGTGCAGTATATTTTTATATACTTTAACAAGTGTTTTAAAAGACACAGAGGATGCAAAATTTGGGAGAAACAATGTTTTTATTCAATTTGGATTTAATTCGCTCTCTCTTTTATTTCTACTCAGTGTAAAATAAAAATATAATTATTTTTTTTAGTCACAAATAACAATTAAGTATTTTTGTCTGGAAACCGTAAAGAAATTAAGTGAAATTTCAAGGAAAATCAATCTTTTGTAGATAGGTTCTGTATACAAGGTCTTAAATTTAAATATAAAGGTAAGCAAGAAACGTTCTGTCGCTTTTTCACCCACCACCTTCGAACACCTAACCTGAAAGATCAAAAATTGTCCCCATCAGCATCGACGACCTTCTGAAAACGTTCTGGAAGGCCATGGAATCCATCGCGGTAGAACTTGGTAGGCCGTGAAAAGAAGAAGGTATCAGGTGCATTTTGGACTTTTACTAGGGATTTGAACTGGCAGCCTCTAAGGTGATTGTCCAAAGAATGGAACAGGTGATAATCGGACGGTGCAATACCCGGAGAATATAGTGGTTGTAATATTGTTTCCCATCCAAGGCGGAGAATGGTGTCTTGAGTCATCCTAGCCACGTGGGATTTAGCGTTGTCCCGTAAACGAGGACCCATTTGCAATTCAGAAGTGATGGCTAAAGAGTTTTGAGTTTTCTTGAGCACAGCTCAACTGCTGACACTACACAGTTGCATTGATACTCTGACCAGCTGGTAGCAGTTCCCGATGCACGATGCACCAAACACAAAGAAGGACCTTCTTCTAATACAGTAATGGTTTCGGCTGTTTTGAAATCGGTTCATGGGATGCTAACCAATGATGACGGCGCCGTGGAGCTTCGTATAGGACCCACTTTTTATCACATGTCAACGCCCTGTCCAGAAATGGCCCCGAAACAGTAAATAAACACAGGCGACTGCCGCGTTGCCTTCCGGCCTGGAGTCAAAACATGTGAGACCCATCGACGTAACTTGTAGTGCTTCCCAAGTTGATAGATGTGCTGCCGAATGGTTTCTCCACAGACTGAATTGTAGGCCCAGTTCCTCTTTGTACTTGTGTTGGTCTTCTGGTACGTAGTGTTTTCGGGTGTTTCGTCAACGTCCTTAAACTTGTTAAACCATCGCTGCACTGTCCGCGTCGTCACGACACCCTCACCAAAGGCCTGGCATATCTTCTGTCCCGCTAAAGCGGCGTTTGACCTCCATTTGAATTCGTTCAGCATACATGCTCTTATGACGCTCTGTGGATGTCCCATGTTCCCTCTGTCTTTATGTAAGTTCACTGTGTATCTGAATTGCCACAACCAGGTAGAATGTTGGATATACCCACACCAACAACTAACGTTCGCCTATCTCCACTTGCATTCAACTCAAGGTGTAAAATCCAATTGAACACAGACCTCCAAAAAAGGGACAGAGCTTTCTTGGTTACCTTTACAGTTATGCATAAAAGTATAGCGTTTGGTCCCAGGCAGTAGTTCTTGATTAAGCATAATAAAAGCTATCTTGAATATAATTTATAGAGATATTAATAATAATAATAATAATAATAATAATAATAATAATAATAATAAGAAGAAGAAGAAGAAGAAGAAGAAGAAGAAGCTAAAATAGCGTTTTCAGTTTTCCAGAAGGAAACCAAATTTTCCTTTCTTTCAGACCTCAAAAACACTAGCAGCAACACATTTTTTGGGCTTTGTACATTGTAGCTGGCCCCCCCTCAAAAACGACGGCCCCCCTACACAAACCTGCTGGCTACACCCCTGGTTAGGTAACTCTGATTCTGTATCTAAACTAAAACAGAAAGAACCAAATCTGCACACTATATTAAGGCACATTAAGACTTTCTTCCTTGTTGCAAACGTCGAAAGTTGAAAGTTAGTCAGAAACAGTTAGTCAGCAATTCGTTTTAACATGAATCTTTAAGGATCTTTAATGTCGAATCCTGAGTACAGAATCTCCCACCAGGAACATCTTTCACAAGAAAAGTGAGTCTGAGCTTTCTCGTTACTAATGAGTATCGTTCTGTTCTTTCGTGGAGAAGACCGAGCCCAATACTGTGTTGAAAAGGGTCATTAAATTACAAACAAGGCATTAGTCTCCTTCTCGAAAATGGTTGCAATTATTATGATGATATTTGAAGAAAATAAAAGAAAGCAGTGGCCGTATAGTTTGTTAGTTCCTTTTACGAGAAGTAAGAACAAATTTCCTTAGTATTGGTTAACTTTTAGAATAACTTTTCTTGTCAACTTCTATCTTAAATCAACAACATATCATTTATAACCACAAAGTATTACCGTACGTATATTCTTTTTTATCGAAAGAAATATATATTGCTTTTAAAAACCATAAAAACCATCAAAGTTTGAAAATTAGATGAATTTTGTTCAAGAATGAATTTGACTCACATAACTAACTCAGTGAAGCACGAATAGTAATGTAGTTGGCTGTATGTTTTTGAATAAAACTGTTCTTGTGATGATAATGAGAATGGTTGTGCCAATCTCTGATGGATATATTTGCATACTCTTCTTTGACTATTCAGTGTGCAATAAGAGGAATTTAACCATTGAAGGGCGTAGGAGGCTCATTAAAATCCCTTTGGAAGCAGAGCAATTCCCTTTACGAGGCATTTCATTTGAATCCAGGAATTTCCCTTGTCCATTGCTAATTACTTGTGCCATGAGAATCAAATACCTGAGAGAAATATAATCAGTATTATGAGAGCTCAAGTGCATGTTCTCCTGGGTTTCGTGTTCATAATAAAGGAAATTGGTATTGCTGTCGAAATTAGTCCCAGGATACAAAGTGGATGAAAAAAATACCTACGTATAAAGACAATCTGTTATGAATTCCATAGTATTTCTTCTTCTTTATTAGAAACATATATCCATATCGTTCGTTAGATAAGGAAACAAAACAAAATATGTTAAAGCTAGGCATAGACACCTGTGTTGTTAGCCAGCTTCCCAAATTGGAAAGGATACCATTTCTACATTTCTGATCAAAGTCAATTCGAATGTCAATAATCTCTTGAATCCGTGTCTCCAATTACTCGACTCTGCAAGGTTTGGAATTGTACACCTCCTCCTTAGTGTAAGCCTACAAGAAAATATCACACGGAGTAAGAGCTGGATTTGTTGCTACCCATTAGTGAGGTCCGGAACAACAATTTGAGCTCGCTCATAAATAGGTAAGAAGTCCGCCATGTTTGCTTACATTGCGCGTGGTGCTTCATCTTGCGACCAACAATTGAACTAAGTAAAACAGGGAATACGAAATAAACGTGGGACGTAAAACTTAAAGATTTCCTTTCATTTTTAACTTATCTAACCTACCTATCCAGTCTATTGAAATTACGTTTGCAACCAAACATCAAAAACTAACAAGCTCTTAGTGGAGTACACTCCAGGTTTATCAAATGGGACGAAAGCAAAGTAGACAGGATTTAAATTATAATATTTAGAAAAAAATACTTGTCTAAATTTAGCAAAAACGTATGCAGTTCTGTCGCCTTTTTATCTCTATATATTTATGCCCTTTTGTCTTGTAAGAAAATATATTTTGTTTGTATTTTCATCGGTAACATAAACTAGGGTGTTAACATATTTACAATGTAGCACCGAACGATACCCTTGGTCCATTGCTGCTTTATTAATGATATTGCTCACGAGATGAGAAATAAGATTGTTTCGTCTTGTCGTAAATCATGTAGAAATGGGTTTCGTATTAGTTTCCACAGAATTCTTTTCCCGTCTCCTCTCGAAAATTTTGTTTCGTTCAAAAATTTACGATCTAGTTTCTTTCAGTTAATTTTATCTAGAAGGTGCCAGAATCCTTCAGCTTAACGAAAGGTGCATGAAGAGTGTGTTATAACAGCATTTCAACCAAATTTACTATTGGAATACATTGTGTATTGGTTATCATGTTACGTCAGTATAGTACGCACCAAAATTTTCTAAATTGTGAGCCTTTATGGACATTGCAAGGCTCATCTTCATTCGTTTGAACGTTAGTCAATAACTGAAAGACAATGAAATGCATAATAAAAAGTGCATGAAGTGCGCCAGATACTACCTTCAAATGCAACTAAAAGAGCAAAGATTTGTTTTTAAGACCTTTTATATATTGCAGAAATGAGGAACATCTTTCCAAAATGTACTAGGCTTATATCACACTTGGGATTTTTTTCAGGAAACAGAAAAACAAATATGATCACTAAATTTTGCTGTAGAATAGTGATTCAATTTTATTTAGGTAAAATATTTTATAATTTATTTTGCTGTTACATAATTCGGTGCATACATGTATTTAGTAATTTTTAATAAAATATTTAAAATTTTCTTGCTCGCTCCACTAGCAACCCCAAATTTTTAATAAGAATCACAACAAGGTTTTATTTATTACTTAAAGAAAGCTATTATATATGATTTCTTAATGATAGTGTGATATACAAGGTATCGAGTAATGACTTAAAGTGTACGCAGCAGCCTTTTCAAAACCAGATATGGTCAAAGTCTGGAATACGTGTTTAGCCTTGTGATGGTGCTGAATTTGCTTAGTTAATCACGCTTTTCTACAAAGTAGGATTAATCACGACGGTGAGAATGAAGGTATGAAAATTACAGCAGTGAAGAGACACACACAAACTGCTATTTGCGCGGGAATATTAAAAATGAAGGTAAGCAAGGGGAATAATAACACATTCGAAATCTATAGTAGGATAAAAGGGTCAGAACTTCTCAATGATTTTCGTCTTTTTTAAAGACTAATCACTACCAGTGATTTTTTAAAATTCCATTGACATATGGAAAGCTTCCACTTTAAAGGACATTATTGAGATCATTTCTTCATCAACTAGTTGTATCGCCAGGAAATGTTTTCTGTACATAGTATCAATTGTGCTCTCTTCTTATCTTTCTACATAGAAACTAAATATAAACCTTCTGAATTTCCATTATACTTCCAAAATATTTTTAACCATAAAAGAACTAATTAATTAACTCTATGGACTATAGAACCTGGAGGTTCAATGCCGCGTTCATAAAACCTCTTTAATGACTTCTGTGCTTGCCCAACTGAATCCAGTTTCTACTTTGTATTTATATTTCTGCGAAATTCATCTTAATATTCTCTTTTCATCTGTGTCTAGGTCTTTCTAATGGACGTTTTTCAATTCAATTTCCAATCAAAACTTTGAAAGCGATCCTACTTTCCTTCATTCTCACTACATGACATGTCCACCCAAGCCCCCTAGATTTGATAACTCTAACAGTGTTTGTAAAGTGTGTAAATTATGCAGTTCCTTTTTATAAAGTTTCCTCCATTCCCGATTGCACTTCGTCTTGGGTCCGAATATTCGTCTAAGTATTTTATTCTCAAACACTTCCAGTTTGCTATCTTCCCTTAAAGTAAGCGACTATGTTACGCAACAATACAGAACAACAGGCATGGTTATCGTTTTATATATTTTATGCTTCAATTTCCTCGACAGAATTCCCGACAACAAAAGATTTTGAACTGAAAAATAGCACTAAATCCCTGCTTTTAACGATATTAAATTTCCTCGTTGATATGAGTTTGGTCTGAGAATGATCCTACATACTTCAAAGTATCCACTTTATTGAAAATATTATTTGGTACTTTGACTTATCCATAACTTGCAGTATTACGATCCCTGTGAACTTCCATGTATTTAGTTTTCTTCTGCATTTACTTCTAAGTCTTCAAGCATTTAATCTTATCTCTGCATATTTCTATTGTTCTCTTATAATCTCCTATCAGATTTACATCATCAGCATACCTCATAACCTGGTGAATACCATTCAGCTGTAGGCCCTTTTTGCTATCTTTGGTTTCCCTTAGAGCGCACTTCAGAATAGAGTTGATTAATAATGTCGACAACGCATCTCCTTGTTTCAAGTTATTCTCGACGAGGAACCTCGTGGACAAGAATTTTCCTACTCGGCCTTTATTTTGGGATTCGTCTAAATACATCATAAATAATCTAACTAGCTTTCTCGGTATTCCAAATTCTGCAAGAATGTTGTATAATATTTATCTCCTAATAGGATCGTAAGTCTTACCAAAATCAAGAAATAATTTATGTACCGGGGTATTGTATTCCCATTTCTTTTCGAGTATTTGTCGAATGGTAAATATGTGATCCATAGTTGATTGATTTCGCCTAAATCCACACTGATAATCTCCAAGAATTTCATTCGCGTATGGGATCAATCTTGCTAATAAAATGTTGGAGAGAATTTTATAAGAAGTTGACAAAAAAGAAATGCCTCTTTAAGTATTACAATCTGCTATGTCGCTTTTCTTGTAAATTGGAACAATGACTCATTCTTCCCACCCTTGTGGTAAATTCTCCTTGTTCCAGATAAGGAGAATGAGTTTGTATATCTTGTTCCACAATTATCCCCTCTAGCTAAAATTAACTTAGCTATAATTTCGTCTACATCCGGATATTTGTGTTTCTTTAATTTCTTTATGGCAATTTGTACTTCTCTTCGGCTAGGCTCTGAAATTTATGGCTCTTCTGCGTATTTCCCTTTTCCCACGAACATTAGGTACGTGTTATGCAAATCGTCAAAGAATTGGATTCAATTTCTACTTTGTATTCCTATTTCTATGAGATCCACCTTATTATTGTCCTCTCATCTAAGTCTACGTCTTCCTAATGAACGTTATCCAATTGGATTTCCGGTTAAAACTTTGAAAGGAAATGAAATAAAATCTTTGAGATTTACGTCCCACGATTATGCCGGTTACGCTAAAAGAGACGGTGATAATAAGTAATGAATGAAATGGTGGAATGAAGGAAGTGGGAGGAAACGGGGGAACCCCGAGGAAACCCACGCACACGGTGTTTGTTCACCACAAAGTTCATTTGGCGGGGGCTGGGATCGAACCCCGGACCATAAGCACCAGAGGTGAACGCTCTACCACTGAGCCACCGCGGCCTAGGGTTTCTATTTTCGTCCATTCTGGCAACATGACCTATCTACTTGAACCTCCTAGACTCCATGACTCTAACAATTGTGAGTAAACAGTATGAATTATGGAGTTCCTTGTTATAAATTTTCCGCTATTTCTCATTCCAGTTCTCTTTGGTTCTGAATATTCGTCTCAGGATTTTATTATTGCGCAGTGAAAGTGCACCAAGCAAATTACATCTCTTAAACTAAAATAGCCAAGGTGCATTCATCAGTTTTGGGACAACAGTGAAGTCTTATAAGGTAGAGGATTTCAAGAGCAGTAGTAGCACTATTTTCAATACCTTAAAACCAGAGCTCCTTCGTGGCTAACCGCTTAGCGTACGCGCCTTTGGCATGGGAGACCCGGGTTCGATTCCCGGTAAGAAGCTCATATGGTTCGGATTCCACGTTAATCTGTAGGTCCCGTCTCGTATAGCCTCGCTGCTGAAAAGGGACGTTAAACACAAAATCAACTCAACTCAATACCTGAAAACTCACCTCTTAGTGTAGTAAGTAACGTGTAACACTTAACTCCGATTTTAATAAAATTTGGCAGGATACTACACATGAAACAAAAGAATACATGTTTTTCATTTTCTGAGGAAAAAAACGTTTTTAGTTGTTAAAAGCCCCCACCCAAACTTGTGAAAGTTGACGCTCGATAGACATGAAGAAGTGTACTCAAGTGAACGAAATTGAGTACAGATATTGTAGACCTGACGAGGGAATACGTGTTTTGTATTTTTCTGGAAGAAACGGCTCTCTGGGGCACGGACCCCTCAAATCCTTTGATCACGAAACATCAAACGTTCTAATACTAGTGTATCGGAAGTGCTTAAATGACATGAAGAGTTGCAACGAAACTTTGTGTAGGAACAATTCGTAAAAAGTAAACGAATACTTGTTTTATATTTTCTGCGGAAAAACGGTTTTATGGGGAAATTGTGAAATTTGAAGCTTTCATTTCTAGCTCCACTCCTTAGTGCGCTACTACGGTAATACTTACTTTCCACGGAGGGGGCCTTGGCCTCCACACAAACGAAGAAAAACACAGCTTCCTTTTGTGTATTATCTCAAACATAGCTTCGTTGCAATTCTCCATGACATTTAGGTACTTCTGACTTAAACTTATTAACAGTTTAGATATCTCGTAATTAACGGTTTGGAAGGGTCTATGAACCACCCAGCTGATTTTCCAGGAAAATACAAAACACTTATTCCTTCACTTTACGCCTAAAATATCTGCACAATTTCATTCACTTCGGCTCACTTCTTGTCTTTCGGCCGTCAACTTTCACAATTTTGGGCTGGAGGCTTTTCACACCTAAAACCGTATTTTTTTTCGCAGAAAATAAAAAAAAACACATGTTCGTTTATTTCATATTTAATATCTACCTGCAAAATTTTATCAAAATCGGAGTGTTACACTTGGGAAGTGTTACATGTAAAATCATAATTATTTCAGTGTTTTTTGAAATGTCTAAACATGTGTAAGAAAGTTTCATATGTTTGAAACTTATAACTATCTAATTGTCAAAACTCAAGAGAGGAATGATGTGCATAAACTTAATTCTGATGTTATAACCACTTGCGTCAGACGTTCTTTCGTTTATGAGAGCCTAGCGAACAAGGAAAACTGTCTAGAATTACATTTCACTAGACGACAGTGAACAAGGAAGAAGACGGAAATAGGATGATGGATAGTGCAAGAGAGAAACAAAATTCTTCGTCTTCCACTGTATACTTGTTTACCCAGCTTCAGAAAATCAGCGCCACTCAGCTGATACTCTGCTGCTTTTGCTGTTGCATGCTTTGTGCAGACTGACAAAATATATTAGCTCTTTCACAAATTTATTGCCTCTTTTGAAAATCCCACATATAAGCTATTATTATCATGTTCATCATTATATCTAACCAAAATAAGAAATAAATCCCTTAATTTTAATTAAAATGGATTAATTTTCTCGAGTTATTTCTCAGTTTTTTCGGTGACATAGTGTGAAGATAATGTGTAAAATGACTGGACCAAGAAGTTACCCTGAAGAGAGAAGAGGTCTGTTCTTTTTCAGTCAGCTCCCAGATTATGCACCGAGGTTAGGGACAGGTGATTATATTCTGAAAAAGCGTATGACCCCTCAAAAATTCCACGTACATAGTGTTAGTCCACCATAAAACTCACTTGGCAAGAGCCGGGATCGAACCGAGGACCTCATGCCTGAGAGGTGAGCGCTCTACGAGTGAACGACCGCGGCCGCGTTTGTACTTCAGATAAAGTTTTAGTGTTTTCGTTCTTTGCAAATATTCATGAAGTTTGAAGTTAATATGAAAAATATATTGTTTTAGTGCATTTTGACAGTACTGTTTAAAAACATTCATCAGCTACTTCTTGGCTACGCGGTTATCGTACGCGCCTGCGGCGTGGGAGACCGGGTTGGATTCCCGGCGGGAGCTCATTTGGTTAGGTTTCCACGTTAATCAGTAGGTCCACGTTTCATATAGCCTCGCTGCTGAATGGGACGTTAAACTCAAAATCAACTCAACTCAATTGATTACCGGCGGGAGCTCATGTGGTTCGAATTCCATGTTAATCAGTAGGTCACGTCTCATATAGCCTCGTTACTGAAAGGGATGTTAAACTCAAAATCAACTCAACTCAAAATCTTTCATTATTAAGGTTTTTGAGAGTCTGTGTACAAGAATGTACATATAACTTATACCAAAAAAGAAAAAAATCGTTCTTTGGTCGACAGAAAGAGCCGTACGTTTGGTGAGACACCTATCTTCTTTACGATAATGCAAGTTTAATCTGGGAACAAATTTGATTTTCCTGAAGGAATCAGCCCTGGATCCTTCCACTTAACATGTACCCCTCTACCTCCTAAAATATCTTGAAGTACCGCCTTTGCTGTGTGGTGAGATCAATCTGGACGCTGAGAAACAAGCTGTTTTGAAATAACTTTCCTGAGACTAAAGAAATAGAAGCATAGAGAGATCGTAATTTATATTCAAGAGATAAGCAGTCTTCCATCAAATCTTGCACTACTCTTACAATTTTATGGAGAGTCTCTTTATAATGAACCATCAACAACATTCCTTTTCGATGAAGAATATATACGTCAGTATACGTATGATAAAAAGAAATCTAGAAATGGGACATTGGCCTGTAAATGATTATTATACATCCTTATGTAGCCTATTCAACATAATCCTTCCACTAACTAATTCTTGGACATTTTTGGGTGTAGTAGTTGATAACTTGAGCTCGATAAGTTAACTTGAAGATAAGAAAAATAATATATTCAGAAAATTATTTCTCTTCATTAAATCTGTGATTACATAAACATGTTACGTTTTAGAGATTTAGGAGTTAGATTTCTGGGCTTTCGGCATCTTTGACTATTAAGCCGGTCACGTTTGAGGGATGACGTCCCTCGGCGACCACACTATCTGGGGAAGGGAAAGAAAAAAGGATTGGGGAAGGAAGGAAGCGACCTGGCACCTATACGTGAGGTACCACTCCTGCATTTGCCTGGTGTGAATGAGGAAAACTCAGGAAAACCTCATTCAAGATGACTCGCCTGAAAAAGCTTTTTACACTTTTTTAACCGAGTGCCCCACCGGGAATCGAACCCTGGACCCTCGCACCGAAGGCGATAGCGTTAGTGACTACGCTGCGCGGGACAACGACGTTACGTTTTGTTTAGGCAAAAAGTCAAAAATGAAATGAAATGAA
Organism: Thermobia domestica; assembly: GCF_964235325.1. Classification (NCBI taxonomy): domain Eukaryota; kingdom Metazoa; phylum Arthropoda; class Insecta; order Zygentoma; family Lepismatidae; genus Thermobia; species Thermobia domestica. Next base: position 62,068 of record NW_027656105.1, on the reverse strand, counting down.
ATCCTTCAGTTTAACGTTCCACGATTTTGTCCTTTAGGCTAAAGGAGACGGTTGGTTAAGGCAAGTGATTGATGATGGAAGAATTCGTGGAATGAGAATGTGGAAGAAACTTGATTGCCGCGAGAAAACCACGGTCACATGGACACAATGTTGCCCACCACAAGTTAATTTGGCCGGGTATAAGAAGTGAGTTTCTGTATAGTAAGCTAATATTTTTATTCTTATATAACATTTGAAATAAATTCATTTTTTATGCTCAATAAACATGCAAAAAAATTAATTTGTTCGCTCTGTCTTTTTCTCTCCGGTGACAACATAAGTTATACATTTTTTAAGCTTTCACAACGGCAGTTCAAGGTTTCTCTATAAGTTTTTAAGCTTTTACATCGTGTTTTTTTAAGGTGTTATCCTACTTGCGATATCTTGTGTGCGACAGGAACTGTTAACTGTCCTATGATCGACCGATTCGATCTTTCAACTAGCCTATAAGTGATTATATCACATTGCTATACGACAAGCTTTTATGTGTAACTCAAAACAAGGGGGGTAGTCGAATTAAGAATTAGTTTACGTTTTGGTACCTCACAACAGGAGAAAAGGTAGTTTAAAGAGTTTGTTTACCTCTTGGATAATTTAGAGTGCACTGCATTGTAATTGGTGAGATTGGTTGGGAATGGCCAATCAGATGTAAGGGATCTCCAAAGCTGTCTTTTATTATTGAAGTGTTTTCTCTCATTTTATTCATAATGTCTTATTAAGTCTAAAAAGTAGATAGTTCGCAAAACTGATACACCTTTAACTTTTCCAAAATAAAATATATTGTTTTGCTTAATGAGTAATTAGATTTGAAATAAAATAATGTACAGAAAGCAGACCTTTTGAAGTATTACAATTGGATTTCCAATAATTAATTGTATAGAAATATACTTCTCATGAGAATATCTCTGTTGTCTTGTTTATTTATTTTTATGTTTCATGTCAAATCTAACTGAAAATTAAGATAAGATTTATTTGCACCCACAGGAGAGGGAAAATATATTTGACGAGCAGTATCATTGACACGTACATTTTTCATAGCACACGTAGGTTTTTCGGAAGCTAATGCCGCCAGAGGCAAACATATTTTATGATGTCGCTTCTAGAACTAATTCCGACGCAAACATGCTAATTGTCGTCCGGGGCGACAACTCGCCTTAACGCCCCCTGAACAACCAAACCAAAAAGCTTCCCCAACTGTTTGCCCAATTTTGCGCTCTCCCAATCCGGCGCCCGGGGCACAAGACCCGTTTGTTCCCCTACTTATGTCACTGTCTCAATCTCTCTCTCTCTCTCTCTCTCTCTCTCTCTCTCTCTCTCTGTCCTTCACACACACACGTACGAATTGGACGTTTCTAATGGTTGGATAACCAATTTTCCTGGATACTTGCAGACACTTCAAAGTCAATTGAAATATTGGGGGCGCGGTGGCTCAGTGGTAGAGCGTTCACCTCTGGTGCTTGGGGTCACAGGTTCGATCCCAGCCTCCGCCAAGTGAACTTTTGTGGTGGACAAACACCGTACTAGTGGGTATTCTCGGGGTTCTCCCGTTTCCTTCCACTTTCTTCATTACACCATTTCACTCATCTCTCATTATCACCGTCTCATTTAGCCTAACCGGCATAAGCGTGGGACGTAAAACTCAAAGATTTCATTTCATTTTTTCAATTGAGTTATTTCAATTGAGTCTGATGAACGAAAGAGTAAAAATCCAACTTTAGTTGATCTAATATGCTTGTTTCAGATTACAACGATAAAAACGTCCTTCGGAAGAAGAGATGACTACCTTTTACTTCTTTGTTATGTATTGTGACATATATCAAAGAATTATTGCAGTTTACATAATGTACAGCAACAAAAAAAGTTGTTATTGTTTGCGAGTCTATGGCGTTTCTTATTTTGTTTTGACCCTGATCTACTATTAATATATATATCTTGTCTTAAAAAATACTTCTGATGCAGTTGTAAATTTTAAAAAAGACATTTATTACAACTAAAATACTAAATCATAGTATCATGTTATCGGGAAATACGTTCGGAGAAACCCACACTGAATTATATATAAAAGGAGTTTAGTTAGCTAAGTTAGGCAAACGGCAAGACAAATTGCTAAGTAGAAGTCAGAATGTTTCGAGTAGTATTTGTGACCAGCATGATACTTCAAACTTTTGGTGAGTGTTAATATTATTTTTACATTCTTGTGGGTGTTAATGCTACTCACAAAACGCGCTCTTCTTGCAAGTATACCGTATATTACAAATGTAATTGGTAAAGGTTAAATCCCACCCAACCGAGTACATGCTAGGCACGTACCATTTCAGTTCCATTCCAATTGTTTACGTACCTGGTGCTTGTGAAATATACATTTCATGTCCCCAGCTAGTGTCGCTAGGTAAGTATTCTTCGAGGAGTTTCTGACACTTGGAAGATATTTTACATGCTTTACTTGAATGTATGGAACGTGAATAGTACATACCTCATGTAACACGGCCCGGTAGCGCGTATGTTGCTTTCATTACGACATTCATTTGTCAACGCCCGTGCAGCCACAGTTAGTCAAGAAAAAAAGTGGGTTTGAAAGAAAGTGGCAGTGAAGTGAGATGTGCACTGATTGTGTTTAATTAATATATAATAAATTAGGAACTTCGTCTACAAAAGTTCTGTTTCTTGGAGGTAAGTTCCTTATGGAAGTCTAAGTACTATTGTTTTATATATTTGGTAATGTATGCACGTGACGTGTTTTCCTTTCATATGTTTTCCATACAACTTGTACGTTCGTACAAACTTTTGTATATTACAGTATACGATTTTCACTAGAAAGAAATATCAAATTATGTATAATTGTTATGGAATATTTTATAATTTGTCTGCGGCTTGACAACGTTCTAGCGTTTGTAACAGCTGGTAAAAATTGCTAATATCATGACACATACCTAGTACAAGTTTGGCACATATCAGCAAATATATTAAGTGCATACATGGTATGAGACATGCATATAGCAGGTACATTCTTCGATATGTGTAAGGCACGTACTTTAGGGCGCAAGTAGCCTTATTCCCTTTATGTGAAATTCACAGGATTTCTCTATTTAAGTACCTACCATGTATGTTCCAATGTACCTAGAGGAATATTCTTTACACATGCCTAACATGTACTTGTACTATCCACCTCAGGATACCTGTAAAAGTTTCTTTAATAAGGAAATTTGTTCTGTTCTTTCAATTAATACATAAGTTTCCAATAATGTTTTTCTTAATTTTTCTACTTAATGATTAGCCTTTTAAAATCATGGTTTAAAACTATGTAAGTTGTATACTTTTACTTAGATAGCTGGTGATCGTATATTTATCACTTAAGATTCATTCTTCGTTCATCACTTTATTTAGAATCAACCAAGTTTTTAAACTACGTCAAACATATGTGACTAAACGCTTAACATAGATGGAACTGTGAAACATTTTTCATCACTTGTACTGGAAAAATAATCTTAATGTCGAGGCAGTTGTTAAGTTTAGTTGAAATAGGTACAGACAGTACGAACATATATTTTGGAATCACGTGTGTTAAAGGCAACAGTTTAAAAAAATCGAAACCAATAGACTCATCGTACGATGTTATGCCTTGTCCAACCTATTCCAGAAAGATTGGCTGTATTGATTAGGCTGTTTTGAGCTGAAAATTCTCTAACTTTATCCTGTATTTCAGGTATCTTCGGAAACAGTAAATCAAAGCTACCGAGTAAAAGAGGGCAAAAGTAGTGTGAATTAAGAAAACATTTTGCAGATGTATTTTTCTTGTCTTATGTGCAATAAGACATGTTAAAATTTTATTAACTGCAGAAAATGTCAAGTTCATTTAAATACGTAATATTACAGTATTTAGAAACAATGCACGCGTGTGATCACATGCCGTTTTTCTTTTTTCCTTTTTTTACCTGCATTTGCATACGTAAAGGGAATATTTCCAATGAAAGGTGAAACTGTGAAAATAGATCACTCACCTATAGTAGAATGAAAAAGACAATTCAAAATGAAAGAACAACATTTGTAACGCATATTAACGTTATTCTCTTCGAAGTTCAGATATATTTCTTCAGGAGGAGCTCGGCAGGTGTGTTCATGTTTGCTCGACTGATAATGTGGAGGACTGGTATTCGTGAGTTCGATTCCCGTTTGAAACAAACTGTAATAATATATTTCGCAATGCTTAAATAAATATCGAAAATAATTGCATTAAACGAATCAGTTATTATATATATATATATATATATATATATATATATATATATATATATATATATATATATATATATATATATATATATATATATATCATTTCAGGCTATAAGTAAATTAGGTTTTTGAATTATATCACGTATGATGCGGTGAAAGTTGACAGAATGTCGATGTATTATACGTGAATGTTAAATAGAAGATAAGTAAATCGTGAATCATAAATAAATAAGTTTGTGTAGTGTATATGCCTGCATCTATTTATCACACGAAGGTTACATCTCGATAGTATCATTGCAGCATGGGATTTATGAGTTTGAAATATTGAGAGAAGCGTAAAACGAAAATGCAGGTATAAACAAAGAATATCCAAAATTGCATTTCCTATCCCCAAAACAATATTTGACTGCGGATCGAACTAGTAACCATACCCACCAGAGGTAAGCGCTCTTTCACTAAGCCTCGGAGCTCCTCTGTGCTTGAGTAAGGAAGGAAGAAAATTTCCTCATAGGTTTTCATTTCAATATTCTGAAATGCTTCGTTATATGACAGTGGAAGGATATTATCTGAGCAACTAAAATAGAATTCAGAAAAATGACGTGCGTAAAATAGATCTTTCTAATTGAAATGTAACTATTGATAATGTGAAAGCAAGTTAAAGTTGGATTGTTAATCTCTTCATTAAGACATAAAATTTGTCGTCAGCTAAGGTCATAAATTTCTTCACAGACTTTTGCAATCTACTGGCTTCTGCATTTAATGAATGAATGAATGAATGAATGAATGGGGTTTAGTGGGGACGTCAGCAGAGTGGCCATTTGCAGTCACGATGTTTACAGAGGTGTATATTTGAGTCCTTGAAAACGTTTACTATTTTTTATAACTTTTGATTATTTCAAAATTTGAAGGGTGGTCCAATGTTCCTCTCCTGAATTTTAAGAAGAAGTGTACATACAATTTAAGAAACAGGACGGAGATCTATTATCAACTATATAACCACGTAAATAACAAATGCTTCTTATGGAGGATAAATTAGGTCAAAAAACTTTAAAATGTACATTTTACCGATGAATGTGAATGAGTGTAATTAACCAAACTTAGAGAGGTACTTACCTCGTGTTACACTACCATAGGAAGTTTTTAGTTTTGACAATTTCCAAAACTTAAGGGAAGGATTTTATGTACATATTCAAAAATTTAAAGTGGGTCAAAGTATCCCTGAGAAAATCAAGACGAGATCGTCCCTACTACATGTCAGGTCATGAGACGTTCTTCAGACAAAAAGAGCCGAGTGAGCCATAAACTAGGGTCTACTACTACCTTTTCTGATTACCTTAAATCTGAAGTCCGCATAAGAAATTTCATGTATCTAACCATCAGAAATTAGGGAATATAGAAATTTTAATACAAAAAGTTAGCTTATTTTCCCCTCCTGATTCAATTTTTCTGAACCTTATTCCTTAGTGTATCTTACGTCAGAATCCTATGTACAGTGCTAATTTTAAGTTTCTGACTTAAACGGCTTAGCCTTTGAATTGATGCATATTGTTAATATATTGCAAAGGCACATTGCTTTAAGAATTTTACATGTAACTTGCCATTTTTCATTGATAGCTTCAACGTCTAGTTTTCAGACTTTCTATCTGTTTTGTATAACATTCGTAAAGACTAATGAGATGATGAATAAAAAAACAAATAAACTCTTCTTTAAGCGAATTAAGCATTTCGTATCTCGTACATACTTTTGATTGATTGACTGATTTTGAGTTTAACGTCCCGTTTCGCAGCGAGGCTATATGAGACGTGGACCTTCTGAATCCGGACCACATGAGCTCTTGCCTGGAATCGAACCCGGGTTTCCCATGCCAAAGGCGCATTCGCTAACCGCTTAGCCACGTTTCGTACATACATAGCAAGAACGGGATTAAAGCCGGCTGTCCATATCTGCCCGGAACGTGAATGCCATAATGAGCAAGATTGTTTTCATAAAAGTAACCAAGAAAGTTTTTTCGTTTTTTCACCCATCACTTTCGAACATCGATATATCACCTAAGACGTATCTGGAAAATAAAAAATACACCTCATCAGTATCGACGACCTTCTGCCAACGTTTAGGATGGCCATGCATTCCATCGGGGTAAGACTTGGTGGGCCGTGAAGTGAAGAAGGTGTCAAGTGCATTTTGCATTGCTACTAGGAATTTTAACTGGCGTCTTCTAATGTGATTGTTCAAGGAATGAAACATGTGATATTATTTTTTTTATTATTATAAGCCCTCCACACTCCCCTGCCATTGCGCCACTTGGCGTCTTATCAGCAGTCGCATCTTCCCCAACTGATCTTTGGTTTAATCTCTCTACTTTTTATTTTCTCTTCTCTCTTTGATCAGGGTTTGGGGCACTAATTTCTTGTCTGGTATCTTAAAAGTTTGACCAGACGTACTTTTCTATATTTTTATTTTTCTTTTCTCTCTTTTGTTTAATTGTATTACAAATTACAAATGGTGTACTTATTTGTTCCAATGCAACTACATTTGTGCAATTACATAGTGCTATATAACAATTGAGTGCATGGTGCATTACTACAGTGCAACTAAATTACATGCAAAATTACATTACAATATTTGATTACATTTGATGGCTATAATATTTAACAATGATATTTTATTGTTTGTTATTGTCCCTTGTCTATCCTACGTGACTTGGGTGGTAGAAGACCCTGCTGCCTGCTCCGTTGTTTGATTTCCTACCTCTCCGAACTGGTGCCTCTTCTCCTCCTCCGGTTGCCTGGAGACACTGTTGGTGTTGTTTCCACTATGCTGGAATCGGCTGCCAATTCCTTATCTTGCCATATGTCTTCTTTCCTTTCCTCTTCTTTTGGTGGCACCTGTATGCGATTTCTTGGTTGGACTTTCTTTCTGCTACCATCCAGTTCACTTCCCATATTGAAGACTAACCTCCACCTTGTAACTTGAACACTATTATTATCACTACAACACTACACTACTATATTTTCGCTACACATCGATTTTCACTACACTACACTACTAATTTCTACACTACTAATTTCAACACTGATTTGCTGCATACATGCAGGGTAATACACAACTGTCCTGTCAGTTGTTTATTTAACCGTCCTATCGGTTAAGGGGGAAATGACTCCTTTCTCCTTATTCTTGATTCCTGTTTTGTCTTCTTCTTCGTTCCGTTCTTCTTCTTCTCAAGTACTCTTCCTGGAAAGACTTAGAGATACGGTTGGTAAGTTTTTCACAGTATTCATATAGAACCTGATCCCGTAGGATCTCATTTTCTGTTTTATTGGCTAGTATTAAAAGCTCTCTTTCTTCTGTTCCTATTTGCCGTGTGTTCATACATTCAAAGATTATGTGTTTCGGCGTGGCTTCCGTTTGTCCGTCGCATTCGCAGGTGGATCGTTCTGTCAATCCTAAGCTGTGTAATTTCTGCTTGTACGGTCCATGTCCGGTTATATAATGTATCATTCCTTTGGTTGGACGTATATGTGTCAATGTTAATCTCTCCCTTACGTCAGGAAAGAACTCGTATACTCTTCTTCCTTTGTCTGAATTGTCCCAGAGATGTTGCCATTTTCTGAGTATCAATTCGCTTATTTGTTCTTTGTTATTAGCTGCCTCTTTTAGTATTTCTTCTATTTTATTCCTATTGTTCTTTTTTAACCAGTAGTATGCTGCCCGTTGCTGTATTATCATGTGCAATGGGGGTATTCCTAATGCTACCAAGAGTCCATCCTTTGACGTCGTATTATATGCGCCCGTGAACCTGATGAGTACATTTCTTTGTATTCTGTCAACCGTGTCCGCATTTTTGCTATTGTTTAGCCGGTGTGCCCATGCGCTAGAGGCATATGCTGTAATTGCAACCATTATTGCATCGTGATATACCTGTATTGTTTTGAGTGGTAGATGGAAACGCCTTTGACCAATGGTGATTATTTTGTTCATGATAGATGTTGCCTTTTCTCTTACGTATTTTACGTGCTGTTGAAAGTTTAGTCTGTCATCGATCATTACGCCTAAATATTTTGTTACTCTTGCTCTCTTAACTGTTTTATCTCCTACCCTTATTATAGGGTCTCTTTGCAGCTGCCCTTTCATCAGCATATACGTCGTTTTTTCTGGTGACAATTTCAACTTGTTTTGTTCGCACCATTGCTGTATAATTTCTACTACTAATGCAGTTTTCCGTTCAATTTCGTTTCTTGAATCTCCTGCAACTATTACCGTTAGATCGTCGGCGTACGCTACCACTCCTCTTACGTCTTGATTGTCCCTTAGGTGATTTAAACATGGCTCTATCACTATGTCCCAGAAGATCGGTCCACACACCGAGCCTTGTGGGCATCCTTTAGTTGTGTACTTCCACTTAGTTGTTTTGGGACATGTAAACTGAACTTTCCTATCTTTACAGTAGTTCTTGAACATTTTATACAAGTATATCGGACATTTTAGGTTTCTTAGGCTTTTAAATAGTGCCGGCCACCACATGTTATCGAACGCACCTGAGATATCTATAAATAATCCTAATGCATATTTTTCTTCGGTTGTTTCAATTATCTCCAATACTTTATTAATGGCATCTTCCGTTGATCTCCCTTTTCGGAACCCGTATTGAGACATATTCATTCCCACGCTTTGTCTATGGATATTCAATCTATTGACTAATATTTTCTCGAATAGTTTCCCCAAACAGTTTATCAAACAGATCGGTCTGTAGGATCTTGGTTTTATTGGATCTTTATCCTCCCCTTTTTTGATTATGATCACTTCTGACTCTTTCCAGATTTTGGGGAACCTGCCTTGTTTTATGCACTCATTCATGAGCCCTGTTAACTCAGTGACTATTTCCGTTTTTAACTCTTGAAATACTTCTGGTTTTAGTCCATCTGGCCCTGGTGCTTTCTTCTTCCTGAGTGTGTCTATGGCTGCGCTGACCTCTTCGACCGTTATTTCCCTGACAGCCTCTGCCTCTCTTCCAGCCTGATATTCATCTTCGTCTTGACGTCTTATTTCCTTTTGCACTTCGCTGTCTTCTTCCTCTTTGTCGTCTGGCAGTAGAGTGTCCATTAAGAGCGCTATTGATTCTTCCCAGTTTTTTGTTTTCGATCCATCAGTCCTTTCTAGCGTTGTCAAAACTGTGGGTACTTTGACCTTATTCGACACTATTTTGTAGGGCATTCCCCACGGATCTAATTCGAGTTCTTCCTTTACAAACTTCTCCCAACTCTTAGTTTTTGCTTCTTGTAGTTTATTTTCAAATTCCCGTTTGGCGTTTCTGTAGTTTTCTAGCCGAGCTTGTCTTAGATTATCTGGGATGGTCCTCTGATATGCCTTTCTCATCCTCCTATATCTTTGTTTTAATTCTTCTATCTCCTGACTCCAGTAAGGTGTTCTCACATTTCTTCTTTTGACGTTCTTCTGTGGTGTTGCGGTCCTGATGGCCTCCTGCAGTCTTCTTGTTAGATGTTCAGCACGTTCGTCAATATCGTTCCTCGTTTCTGCTCTTCCTTGTGCATACCGTTCTTTTACTTTCCTCCAGTTTATGTTGTTAACATTGTATCTTAGTTTGCCTTCTTCTTCCTCTTCTTCATTTGTGTTCTCTTCTTTTCCTATGTCCATAATTATTAAATTATGGTCACTTGCAGTGACATTATCCATTACTTTCCATTCTTTTATGTAATCTGACATGGTTCTCGTCGCCAGTGTAACATCAATGTTGCCGGATGCTCCTGCCCTGTTGTGAAAAGTGGGGGGGGTTTCCCGGTTTGTTGATAATCATCAGATTTAATTCTGCGATTAGGTCTTCAAGTAGTTCTCCTCTCTCATCTGTTTCTGTATGATGCCACTGCCCTGATTTTGCATTTGCATCTAAGAGGTATAATATTTTTGCATCGGAGAAGGCGTTAGTTATTTCGCGTAGATTATTTAAGTAAGGTTCAATGTCATGGCTAAACTGGAAGTAGGAATTGACTATCAGGAAGTCACTCGTGTCCGCTTTTACTTCGATGCAGTTTGTCCATTTATCACAAAATTAATGAATTTGTATTATTTTCACCTTGTTACTGAAGTTCAGAATAGCTGCCATCGGCATATCTCCATTGCAAATTTTTTGTGTATTTACTGGCATAAAAGGTACCTTCCCTTTTTGTGTGTAAGGTTCCTGTAGACATACTATGTCTAGATCCTCTTCTTCGACTAATTTCCTAATTTCGTGAAGGACCGTTTTCGACCTACTTGCATTTATTTGAGCTACTCTGATGTTATGGTTGTTTTGTTGTGACATAACACGTGGGCCATCTTTGTGACGGATCATGTACAGTCCTCCCGTGTGTTCTCACGAATTGTCCGTAGATCTCATTTATGTCGAAGATTTCATTTCTTCTGTCGAAAACTTTCACAACATACGCCATGAGTTCAAGTGGGTCCGTGGGAAGATTTTCAGCTTTTAAGGAGATCCTATCTATTGCATCTATTTGTGGAAAGTTGATGTTTTTCCCTTTCTCGTGTAAGTTCCTTATTAGTATTCTTAGGGCCATTGTAAGCGTCTTTTGATCCTCTAGCCTTGAGAGTCTTAATGCGTCCTCTATTTGTACACTCGCTCAGGATTAACGTTTGTATGCGTGGTTTCACCTGTATGATCTGTTGGTTCTTGTCCAGCACATTCTCTATCACTATGGTTTTTCACCTGTATGATTATGGTTGTTTCACCTGTAATCTCATTTGGTTTACTCTCCTGTGTGGTTGTTGGGTTTTCATCCGTATGATCATTGTCTGTTATGTTTTCTGTTTGGGTGCCTGCGTTTTTCCTAGTTATAGTTCTGGTTTTGTAAGCTATTAGTCTTTGCAAGTCCCTTAACTCTTTGCTTAGACTCCTCCTGTTCTTGGGTTGGTTTTCCGCGTGTTCTTCTTCTATGTTTTTGTGACCCCTAGTCGCCATAGTCTATCTTGGCAATAGTCCTTTGTAGAATTAGTTTGTATGTTAAGCAGTCCTTCGTCTTATCTGCTTTACAAGTTTTCTTTCTCAGTGCACATGGTATGCATGCTGCTTTTTGCTCTTTCTTCCCACAATCCTTCTTCTCGTGTGATTTGCCACCACAGTGTGAACACACTGCCTCATTTTTGCAATACTTTGCTATATGTCCATAATCTCTACATTTCATGCATAATGGCACTGATAGAAAGTCTTTTACTGCTATGGATTCAAATTCTACATAGATTCTTTGATCGCGTAAGAGCTTCTTCCTTAAGTCTGGTGAAACTTCAACTACGTGATGACACGTCACTTTATTACGTGGTCCTGTTCTGAATTTAGGTTTGAACACATTCCTAAATTCCTCGAGATTCATCTCGTCTTCGTAATTTTGTTAATAGATAATCTCCACCAATTCTTCTTCTTTTATTTCTGACGGTACGTTGTACATGATGACTAGTGGTCTCTTCTTTTTCTGTCTTTCACATGTCAAGGTTTTGCGGATGTTGTCGTTTCTTGTAATTTTAGTTATGTCCTCTTCACTTTCAGTTTCAACTATTAAGGTGTTGTTTGTTGCACGCATGGATCTGATTTTAATTTTATCCTTTGTAGGATTTACATTCCTTGTAAATTGACGCTCTACTTCTTTAATGTTCTCATTTTGTTTGCCCTTGATGAAAAGGGTATGTTTCTGCTTGTTTTTATTTAATTCTATTTGCCGTTGCCTCTCATCGGTCGTAGTCTTTAATACTTCTGCGAAAGTTGGAGCACTTTTCTCTTGAGTGGCCTTTCGTAGTTCTTTATTTTCTTTTTGTAGAAGTTCCACTTGTCCTTGCAATTTCGCTTGTTCTATTATGAGCCATTGGTTTATTCTCTCTTTTAGTTTTGCAAGTTTTACCTCGGTTATCTTGAGGCCTACTTCTAGGATTTCATCTACGAATTTTAGAACCTTTTCATCCTCTTCAGTATCTTTCCTATTCGAATCCGTTGGAGTCATAGGTTCTAGTCTAACCACAGGTTCTCTTATGTCTCTTTCAGTGTACCTATCTTGAAGCATCATCCTCCTTTGAGGAGGAGGTGATCTTCTGAGTGACATTTTCTCGGCTAGAGGGTTTCCCCTCTGCCTTTTTGTTTTATTCCCTGTTGTTACTGTCCGGTCTATCTACTCTTCACCGTGTAGCGAATTATACTGACCTCTTTGCCGCCAAGTTGGTAGAACCAAACTTAACGTTGCCCGGGGCTTGCCACGTGGAGGCGGGTCAGTCTTCAGGGTGCTAATTACTCGCTTGCTTCCTCTCTTTTGCACTAATCTCTCTCTTCTCTAGTGCACCCTGGGGCCCAAGCAGGAATTCGCTATGGTTGTGGCGTACACACTGCACACAACCATACGGGACCAGCCCCATGTTCAAGGAATGAAACATGTGATAATCAGACAGTGTAATGTCCGGAAGTATGACGGGTGCAATAATGTTTCCCATCCAAGGCACACAATGGTGTCCTGGGTCATCCTAGCCGCATGAGCTATAGCGTTGTTCTGTAAAAAAAAAGGACCCCTTTGCGATTCACAAATACTGGCTCCAGAGTTTTGAATTTTTCTTCAACACGGCTTAACTGCAGATAGTAGATAGTTGCATTGATGATCTCATCAGCTGGTTGCAGTTCGCGATGCACGATGCCGTGAGCAGTCGACCAAACATAGATTAGGACCATATTCTGGTACAGCGCTGGTTTCGGCTGTTTTAGAACATGTTCATGGAATGGTAACAAATGATGACGGCACCTTGGAGCTTCGTACAGGATCCACTTCTCATCAGATGTCCACATCTTATCCAGAAATGGTTCCTTCCTCAGACGAGACAGCAAAGAAACACAGGTGTCTGTTCGCGTTGCTTTCTGGCCCATCGACCCAACTTGTAGTACTTCGCAAATTGATGGTGGTGCTACCGAATGGTTTCTCCATTCACACTGAACAGTAGTCCCAGCTCCTCACATTTTTTGCCATTGTCCACCTCATTTGCTGCCTGAAGATCTTCATTTTGTACATGTGTTGGCCTTCTGGCACGTAGTGCGTCTTCAAGTGTTTCGTCGAACATGTTAAACCACCGCTGCATTGTCTGCGTAGTCTCGACATCCTTATCAAAGGACTGGCATTTCTTCCGCCTCGCTGCAGCAGCATTTGACCGCGGTTTGAAGCTCTTCAGCATATACGCCCTTACGACGCTTTGTGGAGGTCCCATATTCACTCTTTTCTTACACAAGTTCATGGTGTAACAGAACTGCCACAACCAGGTAGTATGTTGGATATAGCCACACCAACATCTGACTTTCACCTTATCTCCATTCGCATTCAACTCACAGTGTGAGGGCCAATTGAACACAAACTTCCATAGAAAGCGAGATAACATTCTTGGTTACATTTATAAGTATGCTCTTTTGGGAGTGAAAGAAATAATCCTTTTCTGCTAACTATAAACGTAGATTACCGAAGAAACATAATTAAAATCCACTTTTCCTGCACGAAAAGATATATTTATTAAGATGTTTGAAAAATAAATATTTCATTAGGTTTTCTATAATATAGTATAATACATTCATCACAAAAGCTCGAAAAAGATAGTTGATTGAATTTGACCTATTAGAAAATAGATAAAATGATTTTCATTATGTCTGAAAACACTTTTGGATTATGAAATTAGAATTATGCATGATCATTTTTATTTCAGAAAACTTATAATGTCCTTTTCATAAAGTACATTCTATTAAAACAAAGTTTGCTTTTAAATTATTATTTTTTTTAAAAAAAGTTGCGTTTTATAAAATTAGTATTTCAGTAATATTTCAACATAGCATAATATACGTTGTTGATGAGGGTGCAGTAACGGTCCAACTTACATTGACGTCTCTACGTCCACTAAATAAATAAATAATAAATCTGAAAATTACCTTTGAGTGCTAGTATAAATCTACACTGCAACATACAAGATAAAATTTCGATGCACTAGCTGTCCAATATAATTTCTGTATAACAATTTTAAAAAGATGTCGTGTGAAATCGATAGGAAACTCAGCATATGTTTCCCATTTTTTAAATTATAATTAAACTATCATTGCACACATGTTAAGAGATAAAAGAGATAAAGTGTAGCATGTGATTTATATTTTTTATTGCAGCTGCTGAAACGTGCTTCCTATCTTTCTCCTTACGTTACTTCATTGTTTTAAACAAAGGTAATAAAGTAATAATAATTTTACTTCTTTGAAGTTTTCAGTACGAGGATATATAGGGAAGGAAACTCTCAGAATGTTAGAATAATCGGAGGTCGCCCTGCCACGAAAGGACAATTCCCCTATCATGTAAGTATAAGTCAATATATTTAGTACGTATTGCCAAATTTTCCGTAATTGGAAATTTCACTTCCCGGATTTATTCCGAATTCCGGATTTTTCTGAAATCGGAATTTTCTCGAAATCCGGAAATTTTCCGATTTTACTTTTTGGAATCCGGAAAGTGAAAGTCCCAGAATTGGCCATCCGTAATATTAAGACATTACTTTTGTCGGCTTTCATATTTCCCAAATATTTGAAATATAATTTGAAAATAAGGAGCACTACCTTTTTCAAATATTAAATACGTTTCGTGGCTGCAACAACTAAGTTAGTTTTTTTAAAATTTGGATTATAGTGAATTCGATTCGAGCTTAGAGTCCCTTTCAGCATTCATGCTATATGAAACATGAACCTACAGTTTAATGTGGGATCTACATGATACAAGCATTCACAGTGAATTGGAATCCAGTTTCTCTCGTAAAAGCTTGTATATTTACCTTACAGACAAAAAGTTTATCTAAATCTAAAGGAATGTACGTGTTGAAATAGCAAATGAAAGGAGTAACATATTTTAACTGAATAAATAACACAATTACGTAAAGATGTATAAAATGACTTTCAAAACAGTTACACAGTTATCAAGCGACATAAGAGTGTTTAATAGTCCCATATCAACACAAAGCAACATAATGAAAGGTTTTCCAATAATTCATTCATAGCAATTTGTTGTTGAAAATGAACTACTATTATCTACAAAAATTACCTTTGGAAAATTGTAAAATATACAGACAGCCACTCATTTATGATTTCTAAAAATTATTAATATTCGTGATAGTGACACTTGAATTGAAAATGGTGTATTAAATTTTAAACGAAGCTATATCTGCATAACTGAATAATTGATTGATTATGCTCTAGTAGAAGAGTCAGCATCAAGGCTATTTGTCCCATTACAATACAATAAATTTCCGACATATATTTTAAGTAGGGTATCAATGTATGTTCTGCAGACACTTTCCCCCCTTCCGACCCTAACTACCAAAAAAAATTATGAAACCGCCACTGGCTATAGTACTTTAACACAGAAGGATAACCCAAAGTCAGATCGCATAGGCTTTTATGACATTTAAAATCAAACAAAAATGAGCTAACTATTTTGGATATTTTATATTTAATAAATCATGAAAAAGTATGTAATTTGTGGAGAATTAAAACAATTCCAAGAGTTCGCTAGAAATGGAAACAAGAGATCTGATAACTGTAAAAGATGTTATAGAGTAGAGAATCTCAATAAATAAATTAAACAGGGTTTAAAATATTCTGGACCGTTGTTAGATTATTCACTCTCATCAAAAGAACGAGTGGTTGAAATACATAATAAAATGCTAGAGCATGACTTTATAAAAATAATGTATCTTTTCTTTAAGGATATAGACACACGATTTAAGATTTTAAGACCAGCTACATTATCAGAATGTAAGTTTGTAGATTCAACATATAACCCCGTAGGTTTTACATTACCAGCACCACAAGTTAATTTATTTAAAGATATAATACGTGTTGGTTTTCCACCATATTTTACTAGAAGGAACGAAATTACATCTTGTTATGACTTAACTAATAAAAGAAATATTAATAATAAATGTGTTGTATGTGGAATTCCTGCATATTATAATGAGAACTTTTGTTCCATATCCCATATAAAACTTCATGATTGGATACAAAAAAGATTGCCACAATTTAAAGAAAAGGGATATAATATCACTAACTACAAATCGCCACTAGATGACTAACGTAATTACTAAACACTTTCTTAGAATGTTTTTTTGCTTTAACATTAGTTGACTGACACAATTTTGACCCTTTTTTGTGACCAGATTATTTAAACATAAAAATTAATGAAGCTGTACTATGTGCAAAGTATTCCCATAACTACAATGTTAAAGTGAGATCGCATAGGCTTTTTATGACCTTTAAAATCACAAAAACTTACATCCAAAACTTATACTTATAGTGCTGTCTTAGATTGAAGAAATAGTTTTAGTTTGGTGTAAATCGGTTCACAAATAACTGAATTATAAAAGTTTAAAGTTTACTATGTTGCATTCAGCTATCACAGGCATATATGTATATACACTCTCGCTTAATCACACACATACATTTACAATATCAACTGTCGAGCACACATATACATGTATAGCAAAGAAGAAGGAGGAAGTAAAACGTGACTCGCAATCCGATTCTCTTTCTCCTTTCCCTTCTCTCAGCTCTGAACGACAAAGAGGTTTGTGCAATAGAAACAGAGAGAGAATGACTAACAGCGAAGTAACGGCGTTGTATTCTTCGCCTCCCATATATTTAAGATTGGATTTAACAGCTAAGCATAGCTCGGGCGCAGCATTCTTCGCTCAATTTTTCTCTCCTAACGACTAGTTTTCAAGCGAATGCATCTTCGCCGTTAGCATCCTTGTCGACAGAGTTAGCATCTAGTTCTAGAACGTGCCACATGCATGCGCTAGTGTCTCTCTTTCCTTCCCATCAACACTCAGTGATACCAGAATATTAGAACTAAATCCTAAGTTGTAAGACAAAAGACAGTGTTGCCAACCAACTTAACAAATATTATAGTGTTTACCCAAAATATTTTAAGAGGATAGCTTTACCCCTCCATAGTTATAATGTGCTAACTCATCAAATAAAAAAGTTGGCAAATTAAAAAAAATGAGTTGGCACACTACAAAAAAATAAAAATTCAGATATTTAAGAAATAAAAATACTACCATAATCTACACAAAATTCTAAGACTTTTTTAAAGAATAACATTTTCCCGAAAACTCAAAACTAACCTATAAAAATTCCAGAAATTTTGAATTTGTTATAACTTCGTCAAATATTAACCGATTTTCAAAATTCAAACGGCAATCAATAGAGAAATAAATTTACTATCTATCGAATATTTTGTAGGCTGCATAACTCTAAGGATATAATTACAAAAAACTCAAATAAATCCCTTATTTATACATGTATCATTAAAATTCAAACGGCATTGTGTTCTGTATACCCAAAGATCTTAGTTTTTTATAGTCTTGATACTATAAAAACACTTATACACTTAAAACATACTAAAAATTACAAGTTCGGATATTGATAATGAAATCATAAAAACACTTATACACTTAGAATATATTTAAAATTACAAGTTCGGATACTGATAATGGAATCTTCTGCTAACATTTTTCTCTATAGGAAACAATGACTTCTTAAATTCTGTCCACTGATCATAATTCAAGCTGATTAGACAGCCGCTAATATAAAAAATTACCTGAACTTTGTTTTGCACATTTTTCACAATTACATTGAAATTATTAGTAAGAATGAACTTTTTTGAAAATGCATAATAACCACTTCATTTTTTACTTCTAAAGACGTATTCTACTCATTTTTTGTTATTTTTTCGATTCGTTTCTAAAGTGAAACTGATGTATTTTATAATCATTATCTAAATCTTTCAAACCCTCATACTTAACAAACAGCTTATATTTTTTCAAATCTTTCAACACTTGCTCAGTTTCGTCATTATATCTTTGTGGTAATAACGTCTTATATTTCTCATCAAAATGTATTAAAACTCTTTGACCATAACGCTGTGTTTGAATCAATTTCCATAATGTTATCTCGTACGATTTACCTTTTTCTAAGTCATCTATGCGAAGGAATCTCAATGCTTTAACGTATTTTTTTTATTCAAATAAGTAGCCATAGCTTTTTTGTTATAAGGAAAATGTTCGTTTTATAAAAATATTCATAAAACCACTTCTCATTTAAAATTCATAAAACCACTTCTCATTTGAAATTTACATACTGAACTCAACAGTTGGATAGTTATCTTTTAGACCAGTGTATTTGATTTTTATTCCATCTTTAACGATCTCATCAATCATTTTATCTGTTAAACGTTTTGTAAATCTAGGTGGAAGAAATAACTTAAACTCCTCACACTCAATTAAAATGCTCTTTCCAAACTTAGTTTTAATCCGTTCCATTTTCACAATCTTATATTCTACATCTAATTCTAATTCTCTTAATCCAATAACTTGATTTCGCTCAAGACTTCCAAGTTTATTTAAAAGCTCAATATGACTCCCCATCGTATTTATTATAAAGAAAATCAACGATCACGCTTCAATTCTTTATCTTCACTAAAAGTATTTTAATCATTTTTGTCAATTTCGTTATGGAAAACCTCCATAAACATTACAAAAATACATGTAACTATCTAAAACTCTTCTACTACTTTCTCATTCTTAGGATCATATGTAAAGTTCTTTTGTCCAATTAAAATCGCGTAACATATAGTATTAGCAGCCACAGCTTCTGCAAAGTCTACTACAATCTTTATGTTCGTTCTCTCATTTACCGATACATTCTTCCTCTTACTACAATTAATCACATACATTGGTCTGTTATCTATAAACTCTTTAGGATCATAGTACATATCGGTATTGCCACATGTTATTCTCTTAAATGCAGTATAATCTTCGTACATCTTAAAATAATCCCTGTTAGCAATATCTAAGTTTCTTGATTCTTTTGGAAATACCTCATTCCTTCCATTCTTAAGATAGATATTCTTTACCTTACAATGATCAAACTTACTTGCATCTGCTGTTTGTTTACCACTTCTATCTGTTTGGAACATTACAACTACGAAATCAGGCATATCAAATTGTCTAGAATTAAATTGACTAGTAACATCAAACTCCAAGAAAGAACCTACAACAGTCTTCTGAACACATTGATAAGTATGGAATGAAAACATGATTTTAGGTTTCTTAAGAATATTCAACTTTAACTTGCGCTCATAATTATATTCGTATTCAACAATAAGCATTCTTATCTCCATACTGTTTTT
This sequence comes from Thermobia domestica, assembly GCF_964235325.1. Classification (NCBI taxonomy): domain Eukaryota; kingdom Metazoa; phylum Arthropoda; class Insecta; order Zygentoma; family Lepismatidae; genus Thermobia; species Thermobia domestica. Next base: position 42,556 of record NW_027656105.1, on the reverse strand, counting down.
GTTATTTTTCCATCATGAGGAGCTGCTGCACATGTCCCTGTTCCAGTCCATTTGTACAAGACATCGTTATTGTTTTTAGCTTTTGTAAATGTTATTCTCAATCCACCTTTCCACATAACCTCTTTATAATCACTTAAAAAGCCTGGGATTAATCTTAATGGATACAAAACGCTAAAGTCCTTTCTTAGACCCAGTTTATCATCTGTTTCAAATACTGCTTGTTTTAGATATTCAACTTCTGGTTTGGAAATTTTTATGTTCCAATAGCTGTATATGTTATTCCTGGTAGCTCAATATTCTCTATAACAACGTCATGCTTTCTAACCTCAATTTGAGAAAAGAAGAATGGTAAGAAATTATCTACAAGTTTTATAGTATCATTTGCACCAGATGATCCTCCAACTGATGCACCAACAACTTCAAAAGTCATATGACAATCTGCTTTTTGTGGATGTATAAACCCTTCCCCCACATCGAAATCAAACTCAATATCTTTGTTAGCTTCATTCAAATTATTAAATGTGCTTGTGTTAGCTTTAAAACTCTGTAACTCGTAACTCTCAACACTATCCATTTATTATAAAGAAAATCTTGAAACAACGCTTTTATGGGATATACCCATAAGAGAATCATACATAATAACATTTAAAAACTTATAATCCCCATCCTAACTTAACCTTAGCATTCATAGCAGTACCAACCAGAAAAGCAGCTAATCGTTCACCAATTGATGCGTCACTACTAAATGCTCTATTCCATGCTTTAGTTTCTAGTTCCTTATCTGCAATATGTTTTGACTCTGTATCTTTATTGTCTCTGTAGTATATATCGTGTTCTTTAGAAGCCTCAACTAATGGGTTAATACCTTCATCACCTCTTTCTAACCTTTCTTGAAGCTTCGTAAAATGCCCGCAAAATCTGAAGCATGGTATATGTAACTCTGGTATTTCTTTCATGTTTAAAATCTTATTCATTAGTCCTTTCCCAAGCTTCTCATCATTCCAGAATCGTGGTGGTAATGTATTTAAGATCTTAATCAAATAACGTATACCTCTTGGATCATTAGGAATAAATTGTGAAAGCTTGTTATTAATCATACTCACTATACCTACTTTCTCATTATAAAAGTTATTATTACCAGCCTTTTCTTCTCCATCTATAACTATTAACCGATCAATTAACTTTCTCACATCACCCATCCATATACATTCTTTAGGTATCTCGGTATATTGTTTAATTCCTTCATCAGTCCTTTTAGGAGTTGGAGGTAAAGATGGCTAAATATAATTATCCCAAATAGGCTTCATAATATTAATGTACTTAGAACCTCTATTAGATGCTACTTTTTTTACCTCGATTATATTTTTGGAAAGCAGTGTCTGATTCCATTATTATTTCCTTGTACTGTTCAAAATCATCATCATCATAATCTTCAATGGTTTTATTAGTATTCATCGTTAACAATTCCCATAGACCTTCTGTTCCTTTATAAGTTTTAATTATCAAATCATCACCACTCCCTTTAACTTCAGAATTTCCTATCTTATTTATTATTCTTCCATCTTCTTCAACAGCTCTTATTCCAAATACACTATCATTTCTTTTACTATATTTCGTTGCAATCTTACCAAATGACTGTGCTGTTGTTAAAGGCTCTACTCCTTCCACTTTGTCTTTAATTTGTTTTCTCATCTGCTTTATTTCTCCTGTTATAGGTCTATCACCACTACTTGGAGGACTATCATAAGTTATTTTTTAGGTGTGTCTAGTAGACTAGGATCTATTGAAGCCGTCTTATGTACAACTGGAACAAGTTCAGTTATTAGATTTTTATTTTGTTCTGCTACTTCTTTGATCTCACTTCCCAAATTTGAATAGCATCAATTACAGGCTGTTCTTGCGTCTTAAATTTATCGTATATACCTGCTCTTTCTTTCTTCCAAGATTTGAAGCCCTTTATCAAGAACTCCTTTAACTTGATATTCTTATTAATTTCTTTCTCATCCATTTATTATATAGAAAACGAACAAACGTCAAAAACGTGAAAAAACGTCAATAAACGTGAAAAACGTCAAACGCTAAGACGTAAAACGTCAAAAAACATCAAACGTTTATAAACTGTTTTATCTTGTTCCTATACTTACCATTGTTTACCTTCCTTGTCATATCAATTACTATATATAATTGATAATCTTCTTGCCAACATTTTGAACATATCTCTTAAAATTTATCATAAGACATATCTCCTCCAACAAACTCATTTTACACATGTTTAAGATTAGTATCATCTTGTCTAAATATGCATAGGAAGTTAACGTTATCTCTTATAAGCTGTTTAGGTACTTTTGAATATGTCTGTGCAAGATAAAAAGAGTCTAAATGTCTATGTCTACCTCTTGTAAAGTAATTTCTAACAGTATCTTGATTCTCTAAAATGTAACCATCAAACACATCGACAGAGTATTCTTCACATACATCAATAGTAACAACCTTCGTCCGTCGTGCCTAGTTTGCATGGGGATGAAATGATAATTGACGGTCGAAGATCGCTGCTACTCACCATCTAGAATGAGTAGGTTAAGGGTAACAGAAGTAAACCACGTTAAATTAACTTTGAATGAAATCTTTGTATTTCCATAAAGATTGTGTATTACTGTAACTGATCGAAGACTGTGTATAAACGCCAGATCACATATCTTTAAGCATCTAAGAATGGAACCACGAATAACTCGACATAGCTGAGATACACGTACCTTTGAAGTGATGATGTCTGAAACTGATGTTGATGTTCTGGGAGATGAATGTCTCGCTGAAATAGTCTATAGTAGCTGACTATTAGTAAACCATAATCCACTTTAATGGTTTACGGTCAAGTAGTGGATCTCCTGATCTAACCGTAGAATAGAATCACAGCTAAGTAACTACTGTGATCTAAGTCGCAGTGGATCTCTATGTATATACTCGATGTATGATGGTCCACTTCTGATCCCAATTCTTCAAGACCATAAGTTTTTATACTAGGATTCCAGACATCCTGGAATTCATTGTTGTTGACTTTCTGTATATCTCAGCTATTGGTAAAACATTGGTTTCACCCGAATTACATCGTGATCAAATTCTCAGACTCACAAATTTCTGCAAACTCAACGATTATGCCACAGTCAAAGTGTGTCAATGTTATAGTATTACAACTTGATGACAATTCATTCTTGAATCACATCATTACAAACTACACATTACAATAGCATACGAACTGACGATTAAGCGTCTAGCCGTAGCGACACATAACATTCATCACATATACAAAACATTGATGTAAACACATAAACATACACATGTGTTTACGTTACATGACGACATTGAGTTTCTTTAACATTCAATAATTAAATATGTTTCCTTTCCCAAAAATAATATATTCCAAACTAATATTAATCATATGTATCAACATGCCCTTCCTTCAAAATGAGAGAAATCCGTTCTCGAATCAATTTCTTCCTTGAAATTGACCATAAAATAATTGAGTATATTTATCCATCACCCTGTATATAGTTTTATATTCATCTATCACATTCAAAAGAAATCATAAAAACATCATTTATTTACATTCATTGTTGTTAAAACAAAATACTTGTCAGGAGTCCTCATAAAAGTATGGGCTCCTGCCATCTGTTGAGTTATATACATAACTAATTGTAATCGTCTAACATCTCCTGTGCTCGGAACTGCACATACATATACTTTCTTGTTCTCGTTCTCGGAAACTTTCCACCTCATTCAGTCGCAAAGTCCAAACCAGTGTTTATTATCTTTGCATTTGTGTCACTAATATCAGTGTCCTTATCACTGATGCTTTCCATAAATATAATACACTTTATAATACACTACTTATGTTGTTATAGTACACTAATATAGTAATAAACAACGTCTCTTGTCGTTGCATTATTTTTCAACACAAAAAAATAAAACTTGAAAAATATTAATCACTTCACTAATGGTAAGTTTGCTATATGTAGAGTTAGCAACTCTGATGCACTTCATTCCGCAAAATGTTGTGTCAGCAACGTTGACACTGACATTGAAAAAATCTCCACGTCTCATCCTGTTTGTCGCGTCGCTTCAATAGTTAAAGTTAACTTTGGAGACGTGCTCCGCACTTTTCGTGAAAATTTCGGAAAATTGTTCACAGTATAACCACGTCACAGGGACGAATGTAAAGTTTTTCACTTTTCGCGTCGCTTCAATAGTTAAAGTTAACTTTGGAGACGTGCTCCGCACTTTTCGTGAAAATTTCGGAAAATTGTTCACAGTATAACCACGTCACAGGGACGAATGTACAGTTTTTCACTTTTCGAGTTTGTGTGTGAAAGTCTATCCGTGTTTTCCGTCTCGAAATTGGATAATTCCGTGATTTTTGGTGCATCCCTCTTGGTTTTCGTGCAGTGCAATCTCTCTTGTGTATCACCAGTGTCTGAGTTATTTTGTGATTTTTCTATTTGCTTGTGATAGTGATCTGCATTTATTTTAGTGCTAAAAGTGTGCTTTTTAGTGTCATTTTTGTCTACTTCTGCATAGATTGGAAATAATCCGCAGTTTTCTATGTTACTAATATCGTCATATACCTTTTTATTCTTTACACTTCCTTCCTGTTCTTTCTTTCTACTAAATCTACGTAATTTAATAACTAAATAAATTATAATTATAGACGTCGCTAGTACTAATACTGTTAAAGATGTTAATGCAATAGCAAGTACGATAAACTTCTTCTCCATATTGCCTGTAAATATAAATAATCTAAGTGTGAAATCGCGTTTTTATTTTTCTTAAAAACTAATATTGCTACATCTCGGTCTATTACTCTCTTCTGTAAAAATATTTACATACTTCTTGCATAGGCCTAGTCCAAATGTTCATAAATCGTTCATTATTCTCTATAAAATGCATAATCGATGCATATTCTAAATAATGACTAGTGTTCTCATACTTATGTAACCTATTCGGATACAAAAATGCTATCCTCGTTACATTTTCAGTCGTTTGACGCTGTCTTTGTCATTTTTTTTAAAGTCGTAATGCCCTACATTTTCGTGCATATTCCTGTTCTTAAATACACTTTACTGCTAGTTTTAACGTTGTTTGTAGGTACTATTATCTTTATTGATGTTTAATCTATCTTACTTTAACATTCCAACATTCTCTGTACTTAGAAATCATTCATAAAGCCTCAAAATCGTTGTGAATGAGAGTGACTCGTCACAAGTAGGAGTGGCTTGTTGCTAGACGGCGGCCATCTTCTCGTAAGTCACGCCCCTTAGCAACCGATCTTCTCTCGCACGAACGCAAGAAGCGAGCACCAGAATTCCGTCGGGATTCAGCGAGTAGTATCTTTTAGAAGACAGAAAATCTACAAAACTGAATCTTGTATTTACATGAATATTGAAGATATTCATGAACTGAATACTTTAACTTATTATTATACAAATAATCCATATGCCAATTGATCATTTTATAATAATAATAAATCAATAATTTTCCTCTCATTTTAAAAAAACTTGAATTTAGAAAATGAATTTTGACAAAAATAATGTGTTTACATATAACTTAACGATGATTATAAACATGATGCTTTATGACTGTATTCTATTTTTGACTATTTCTCGTCTATTATCTATGATTTTCTTACTTTTCTATTCAAACTATTTACTTCTTTTTAACGACTTTTTCATACTTTTTCCGTACTTTTTACGACTTCTTATTCTAGATGTGTAAGCTTACTGTACTAGTTCATATCACTAGCATCTACGTTATCTATGATTTGTCTATTTATCTAACCTTACTAATAGACAATTATTTCTATTTTTTTCTTCTTTTCGCTTTTGTTTTCTATAGCTTGAAGCTACTGATTTCACTAATATTCTGTTGTTATTTAACCTAGCTATTATCTATTTACACGCTTGTATCTATTTTCATCTATGATGATCTATTAACTATTCTTATTTTCTATTGCTTATTTTTTCTACCGAAACTAAGAGTTTTGCCGTATTCGTACTGCGTAACCATTTTTATTCAACAACTTATTCGTTTCACCAAATCAAATAGACCAATCCTAGTTTTATCTAGGATGACATAACCAAAGGCTTTTCAACTCACAACTACCTCATGCTGTAGGTAAGTATCTTGACATATTACCAATTGTTCTAAATGTTAATCCGATATTCCTTTTCAGGTTTTATTGCAACTTGGATTTTTTTAAAATAAACTCCATTCTTCTTCATACTCAAAAATGTAAAAAAAAATTTTTTTCATAACCCAAGGCACATACAATATTGATTTACATACTACGCTTACTTTATTATTACTTTTTGATGATTATTATTATTATGAATATTATTATTATTATTATTATTATTATTATTATTATTATTATTATTGTTATTATTCCTGATTTTGAATTTTATACTTCCGTATTGCTCTATAAAGCTTACAATATAGTACCAATAACAATATTGTCGTCAAAATTAATGATATTATTACTCCAAAAATTACATACATGATATAGTCTGTTTTTAGATGTAGTTCTGGGATTGACGTATCGACTTTCAATTTTAACAATTTTTCAGTTAAACTATTTAGCTCTTGCGTATGCAAGGTGAAATTTATTTGTCTCTCAGTCCAATTACCGATCAATTTAATATGTTTATTCTGAATTTGAATTATCCTCTTGGTTGGAATGACCAGTTCTCCAATTATTATGTTATCAAATTTATCATAGTTTATGAAATTTGATTTAGCTTTAGTTTGATCAAGTTTTGTTGAAGTAACTTCTTGATGTACACCCACTTTTGTCATGTACGCTTCTTTTTCAACAGAAGAATACATCACACTAGCGTGCGTATATCTGAATATCACATTCCCCAAAAATTTCTCAGAATTCTGCTGGCATCCTTCCAAAGAATTATTTAAAACGATATTATTCAAACATTTCGATTCACGATCCATAGTTATGCTTTCACAAAAATATAGAAAACTTTTAAATTCGCATTTACTTTTGTCTAATGAATGAAATTTACCTTCAGCCAAATAAACTGCTTCCGGTAATTCATAAAATATCCGGGTATTATTTATTAAGTAGCCCATTGATGTTACGTCATACATTATTGAAATACTAGTATCATATATTATCGGAGTTTTTATTATTAAATCCACATTATTTTCTTCGTAATGATATTTTACTAAATATACGCTAGACATTTGGTAAAACATCCCAATGTCTGACCTATAAATAGTATTTTTCAATACGTCATGAAGACTAATTAACCTTTTAACATCAGCATTAGATAATATATGATATGTTAACTGATTATTTGAAATGCTATTTACTATTTTATTCACTCTCTCCTGTACAAGATGAGCAAACAAGTTCGCCATTATCTTGCGTTGGGATTGATGCAAATAACAGTATAGCTCCTGAATTTTATTTTTAAAATCTTGCAATACATGTTGCACTTTTACGACAATTCCATGGACTACTGCAATTTCATTATTAAACGATTCTTTTAGATTTTTAATTTCATTAGTTAATACATTCTCATGTTTATTTAATTTATCAATAGACTGAGACAACTGTTTGTTATGTATTAAGTTATACGTCGATAAACCAATAGACGATAATCCCAGTAACCACGAAAATATAAATCTTTTATTTCTTTGATTATTATTACACCTTGTTTTACCATTTTCATAGACAAAATGGCAGGGCAATAAATTTACTATGTTCTGTCTGAATTCTCTCTCTTTTACTGCATAGTCGTTAAGAATCTCGTATGCGTCCGTACATTTATCATGTACTGGCACCGATTCTTGGAAATTTAAATGCATTTTGATAGTCGTAAACACCATATTCGTAGCATGAACAGCATAGGCATTCTGTGTCAAAGCTAGTCCAATCTCTGATAATGTTATTTGTTGATGTTCTTCCTCTGCTACCCCAATACTAATCAATAGTATTAGAAAAATGCAACTCTTGAACATGATGTTAACTGTAAACAATTAAAACTTAGAATTACTATCTGAATTTACTTATTTATTTTAATTATTTCTATATCTCTTATTTATTTAATACTTATGTTTTTATTTATTTAGTTCGCTTTGTATGTGTACCTTGGATTATTCAACAATTTAACCATATTTACTAGATATCTCTAATTTAAAAAAATTCTCTAATTTCCTAATCACTTTACGCTCTGTAAACAATATATTTTTACCAGTTAAGGGATTTTCAGATGGAAATCAACATTTACTTTGATTTCGGGACACGGACTTTTGTTGAAAAACAGCGGTCCACCTCGCTGTTTCACTGATAAAAACATGTTGTATACAGATACCTACCAAAAAAAATACAAACTTGTATACTAAAACTTATTCGTGTTTTATCGTTGCAAATTCATTTTAACTTTTCGTGATGTAGTCCTTTGAGTTTTAAAATCTCTTGGTTTTCCACGCGTTGTTTTTTTTCTTTTAGACATCACTGTCTAAATCCGACTCTTCGTCTTGCCTATCCGAATCTTCCTCATTTGCGCCAACAAATGGTTTTAAACGTCTTATATCCACGGTGTCCGTCTTCTCTTGTCCTTTCTTATTTTCGTATTTCACTTTATATGAGTTATTATTCATCTTTTGTACTATTACTCCTCGAGTGTTGAATCGCTTTCCACAACAAGCAGGAATGCCTGCTCTTGGCATTTCACGAATCCAAACTTTTTGTCCTACGTCGAAGTTCGGTTGAGAAAACTTCTTCTAAATCTGCTTCTTTTGGGATTTAAACCGCTTCTGCAAATTCTGGTACGCGACCTTCCTTGCTTCTTTTACAGTTCTTATTCGCTCTTCGTTTTCTACATACTCACAAGGTATGTCCAGATCCTGTTCCAAGAACGTTCTGGGTTCACGCCCTGTAAGCAAATAATATGGCGAGTGTTTTGTTCCGTCATGAATCTGTGTATTCATGGTTAACACTATAGAAGGTAAGATTTCGTCCCAGTTTGTAAATTCACGGTCTATATAGTGCTTCATAATCTGTTGGATTGACCCTATAGCTCTTTCCGATGTTCCGATGTTGTAGTGGGCATCTGTATTGGCAAAGTTTAACCTCATACCAAACCGCTCCGCCATCTCTTCCATGACTCGGCTCCGGTGTGTACTGTGCCGGTCCATAGCAAGAATCTCAGGGATCCCATGTTTTTAATCAATTCTTCAAAAATTACTTCTGTTAAAATTTCTGAAGTTATAGCGGGAACTGCCCTAGCAATTACGTAACGAGTGGCACTGTCAACGAACACAATAACGTATTTATTCCTATGATTTTTTGATCTTTTAAACGGTCCAATCTCATCCATAGTTACATGCTGGAATGGCATATAACTAGGGTATGTTTGCGGATGCAGTGGTGTCCTACCAGCTTTACGTTTCTGAATTTGGCAACTGATGCACTGGCTGACCTTCTCTTGGAAAAATCTTTTCATATTCGGGAAATAAATGGATTTCAATGCTCGATTATAACACTTCGTGTAGGAATAGTGTCCACCTCCATATATCGAACAATGCAAGTTCTTAAAAACTTGTTCCCTTAAAGAAAAAGGAATGCATAATAGAAATTTCTTTCCATTAGCCATCTTCTGAGTTCTGAAAAGTTTTCCGTCCTTAATTTCATACCAGCGAGCTTGCTTTTCCGCTTTTTCATCTGCTTCTTCTGGATGTTCTATTGCCTTCATTATTGACCCGAAGAAAGAATCTTTCCTCTGCAACTCAGCTACGTCCACATCTTCGTCGAACGTGATGTTAACTTCGAGGTCTTCGGTCTTTACTGGTAACGCATCTAAATCAATGTCTTCGTCGGTTGGTTGGATGTTCGTGTTTCTTGATAATACATCACTAGGGTTTTTCTCACCTGGACAATGCACTGGCGTATATTGGTATTGAGCCATCTCTAAACTATACCGTAATAATTTTGGTGATAATTATGGCGTTGTCTGTAAATATTTTATACATCTGCAATCCGTGTATAATTCAAATTCTTTATTACACAAATAGTAATTGAATGCTTTAAAGGCACTCACCACGGCCAAAATTTCCAATTCCACTATATGTCTTCTCGTTTCATTTGGTCTTAACACTGCTATAATATGCTATAGGTGTCCACTCTCCATTCAATTGCTTTTGCATGAGTACAGCCCCTATTGATTTTGTAGACGCATCGGTATACACTCTCGTTTCCAGATTTTCACGGAACGGTGCTAATAACGGTGCATTCATCAACGCTTCCTTTAATTTTTCAAAACTAAGTTGGTGTTCCTCGGTCCATACGAATTTATGGTTTTTTCTTAATAATTGCTGAAAATTAGCTGACATTTCTGCATAATTTTTACAAAATTTTCGTACATAGTTAGTCAACCCAAGGAATGACTTAAGTTCTTTTGCGCTTGTTGGTGGCTTACAAGCTTTTATTGCCTGAATCACTTTAGGACTTATTTCATAACCAGCTTCGCTCACAATGTGACCTAAAGCCATTACTTTCTCTTCCATGAAGTGACATTTTTCCACCGACAACTTTAAGCCATATTTTCTTAGTCTTTGAAAAACTGAATGTAATACCAATACCATCTTCTCCTGATTGTTTACGTATAGGAATACGTCATCCATGTAATATGACACCGCTTCCGGATGAACGTTAGCTAATGTCATAGCCATGATTTTCGTATATATAGCGGGCGATTGAATGTAACCCATCGGCAATTTAGAGTATTGATACGCCCCTACGCCAGGAATATTGAATGCCGTGTACTTCCTAGATTCCTTAGAAATCGATACCGTGTGGTAAGCACTCTTAATATCAAGCACACTAAAGAATTTGTGACCACCCATATATGTTAAGATCTGATGTATAGGCGGCAACGCCACGGAGTGGAACTTTACGTACCTATTCAGCAGTCTACAATCGAGACAGGCTCTGATAGATCCATTTGGCTTCTTTACAAATGGCATGGGTGAGTTCTACGAGCTATTACTTTCCTCGATGATGTTTTGTTCGAGTAAGATGTTTATCTGTTCTTTAACTTTATCTTTCATAGCTATAGGTATTGGATACTGTTGACGTCAAAACGGTACTTCCGTTTCCAACTCGATCTTATGTTCTACTCTCTTGACTCTTCCTAATTCGTTCTCTCTCCACGCAAAAACATCTGCGTAATCATAGCATAACTTCTCTAATTTCTTTTGAATTTCTGGTTTAGTCTTATCGCCAAATTTTAACCGTGATTTATCGTAGTTTTTCCTCGCTTCTAACACCTCTTCAATTTCATCGTCTGTTAATCCTTCTTGTCTTAATTCTGATTCACTAATACATGCTTCTGCATCCCCCATTTTCAAATTTCTGGTCAACATGATTGTCTTATTTGATGGATTGATTACTTCTAAACACCGATTTTCTTTCGACAATATCACTCTAGGTACAAATATGTTATATTGAGACTCTAACAATTTTTCTGGTTCTAATAAAAATTCGTTGTTCGCCCAAGAGTTAACTAGGTTAACTTCAACAGTTGTCCTAGTTCTTGGTAACAACTTTACTCTATGTCCAAGGACCCATTTCGGCTTTAAACTTGTTTTTATGCTAATTGCTATATTATCGGAAACTGTTCTGGTTTCCTGATCATTTCTACAAATTTTGATCGGTTTCCCAAACCTTTGAACTATGATTTTACCAATTCCATAATCAATTCGACAATTTTGTGTCTTCAAAAAATCATTCCCAATCAACATTTGATATGGGAAATCTTTTATTATCCTAAATTCTTGGTGAAAAGTTTGATTTGAAATTTTGAACTTGATTACAGCTAATTTATTAATTATAAGAGTGTTTTGCGTGATACCTTTGATCTTAGTTTGTCGTGGGATTATTTTTGCACTCGGTGGCACTAATTTCTCATTAATAATCAAAATTTGTGACCCACTATCGAGTAACGCCTTAATCTGTCTATCATCGATCTCCAATGGTAAATACACCATATTGTTTTCTAAATTAACTGAGGCAATTATTTCTCTTGTTCGAACATTTCGATTGCCTGTAAATGCGCCTCGCCCATTTACAGATGTGTTCCGTTTAAATTACTCGGACCTGCTGTTTGATAGTAAGTAGTACCATTTACTTGTGCTGGTACCACTTGCACAAATCTCTGCCGATTGTGATTCTCAAAATTATAGGATTGGTGACAACACGAATTCTGACAATTCCCTTGCCAGTTTCCCTGTTGACCACGTTCTCTATTATTTCTCCAATAACCACCACGATTACCACGCTTATTGTAAAACCCGTTATTTCCTCTACTGCTGTTTTGACTTCTGTTACCATTATTATACCAATATTTATTCTTATTTCCATTTCCACGGAAATATTTTCGGTTATTACCTCTATTCTGCTTATTATTTCTATAATACTGATTTTTTTCCTTGTTTTCGTCCGTTATTTTCATGTTTCTCTTCGTCTTGTGTTTTCGCCGATAATGCAAGTTGTAATTTGTCTATCTTCTTCTCTAACTCCGCGATCTGCGTAATACTCTGCGGCTCTTGTTTTATCTTACTTTCTTCTTTATTTTTCCTTACGACTACATGATCTGAATCAGATCCACTTTCGTCATCTTCTACTTGCTCCCTAATCTTTTTAACAAGATCTTTAATCGTGACTTTACCGGATTCTTTTTTCACGCGTTTAGCAATCTTACATTTATTCTTTTCTATCTTTTGCAAATCCTCAACGAATTTGTCTAGGCTAGAGTATTCTCGCGTTCCTACTTTTTCCATATAGTATGGATGTAATCCTCCAACTATAATACCTATTTTCTTAATGTCAGTCATATTCGAATCTAATCGTTCACAAAGAACGAGCATGTCATATACAAAATTTATGACGGCTTCGTCTTCATGCTGTAAACGCTCCCTAATTTTATCTTCAATGTCTATCGTCACATTAGATTTAGTAAACTCTTCTACTATTTCTGATTGCAAATCTTTGTACTGTATTTCTGCAATATTTTTCCGTTTCAGGAACAATTTAATCCATTGCCTCCCTACTCCTTTGAAAATATTAGGCAGTAATTCCTTTCTTTTGCTTTCGGCGATACCTGCCATTTGACACGCATTGTCGAATTCATCGAAAAACGAAACGATGTCATTATCGTTCTTCAGATCGAATTTAGGTAGTTTGTTAATATCTGCATAAAACGTAATGTTAGATGCCATTTTAAACTCTTTATTGTCACTATTTATTAATTTCGGATCTAAATTTATGATTGAAGGAAAATCTTCTGATACGGATTTAGTTACCGGACTACTCGGGAAATTGAAAACTGGTTCTCTACTCAAAATAATTTTAGGACTCGCGACCTTGTCCTGACTACAAGAAGTATTTCGTCTTTCCGGTGTCCTCACACCAAATAAATTATTCACATCAATATTTATTCCCTTACTCGCTTTCTGTGCTCTAGTTAACACAGTGTTTTCATTCATTTATCTAAATACTTAATTCAACTTTGATTACGAAGTGAGGGTGGGTTGGGAGGGTTAACGTAATTACTTATTTTACTTGAGTCAATTGCCTTAGTCATTCGAGATCCGAACCAAATCTCGTATTCAATTGGTGAACGATAATATTACAAAATCTTAACATACTAAATAACTTAAACTATAAATATTTAAACCGGACTTAAACCATAACCTATTAAAACGTATTCTTGAAACTAAAATTATTCCGTTTCGGGATTCGAACCATAGCTATTCATCACCATAACAATTGTGAGAACTACACTTAGCACTCTTCGGGAATCGAACCAAAGTATCTCCACCATAACAACCTTCGTCCGTCGTGCCTAGTTTGCATGGGGATGAAATGACAATTGACGGTCGAAGATCGCTGCTACTCACCATCTAGAATGAGTAGGTTAAGGGTAACAGAAGTAAACCACGTTAAATTAACTTTGAATGAAATCTTTGTATTTCCATAAAGATTGTGTATTACTGTAACTGATCGAAGACTGTGTATAAACGCCAGATCACATATCTTTAAGCATCTAAGAATGGAACCACGAATAACTCGACATAGCTGAGATACACGTACCTTTGAAGTGATGATGTCTGAAACTGATGTCGATGTTCTGGGAGATGAATGTCTCGCTGAAATAGTCTATAGTAGCTGACTATTAGTAAACCATAATCCACTTTAATGGTTTACGGTCAAGTAGTGGATCTCCTGATCTAATCGTAGAATAGAATCACAGCTAAGTAACTACTGTGATCTAAGTCGCAGTGGATCTCTATGTATATACTCGATGTATGATGGTCCACTTCTGATCCCAATTCTTCAAGACCATAAGTTTTTATACTAGGATTCCAGACATCCTGGAATTCATTGTTGTTGACTTTCTGTATATCTCAGCTATTGGTAAAACATTGGTTTCACCCGAATTACATCGTGATCAAATTCTCAGACTCACAAATTTCTGCAAACTCAACGATTATGCCACAGTCAAAGTGTGTCAATGTTATAGTATTACAACTTGATGACAATTCATTCTTGAATCACAACATTACAAATTACACATTACAATAGCATACGAACTGACGATTAAGCGTCTAGCCGTAGCGACACATAACATTCATCACATATACAAAACATTGATGTAAACACATAAACATACACATGTGTTTACGTTACATGACGACATTGAGTTTCTTTAACATTCAATAATTAAATATGTTTCCTTTCCCAAAAATAATATATTCCAAACTAATATTAATCATATGTATCAACAATAGGTACAATAGAATCATTACTGTTTAAGAACGTTGCTATTTGTTTATTGAACTTTAGTTCCGCTTTTTCAAATCGATCTTTTAATTGCTCATACTTTGGCTGATTCATGCTTTTAGAATATATGTAGAAGTAATTATTGTTTAACCATCCTGGCTGTAATAAGAAGTAAACAAAATGTTTTACCACAACCAGATGGACCCACTATAAGACATCGAATATCATCAGGTATAAGTTCTCCATTTCTTTTCTTAACTGTTTTTTCTTTTATCATCTTTTTACATCCGAATTAATAGTTTTCTTACTCATTTATTATAGAGAAAATCGTCTCTTTTATGATCTTATATCTTTAAGTTGTTCTCTAATCTTATGCAACGTATCTTTTATATATTCTTCATCCATTTCGCCGTTTAATGTTATTATCATCTCTAACTGTTCTTTAAATGAGTTAATACAAGTGACAATGGTTTTATATTCATCTTTTTTTGCTTATGTTTAACTTAGATGATAAACCTGTTATTATAGCACTTGCAGTTGCAAGTGACGTTGTTAATATTGAGTAAATTGTTACAGGTATAAAAATATTAATAAATCCAGTTGTTGCAGAAAGTATAACCGATAACGTAATCAAAGTGTAGTATGCATATTTAACAATTCGTAGTTTTCTCTTTTTCTTCTTTAAACTGTATTCTAACTTTTGAATGATATCTTCTATTAACTTGATTACTTTCTCTCTTGGAATATCTTTAGGTAAATCAAACTCATTCATTTATTATATAATAAATGGCTAAGGCATTTAAGTTAACGAGTGATACTTCTGTTTTAAAGAAGAAACTCCATTACGAATTTGACAACAGTAGCAACTATTTAAGTATAGGACTAGTCGGGTTTTACAATACATATCTAACTCCAAACATAACAACAGAAAAAAGCAGTTTCTCATATGGTAATAGACAAGTTTTTATACCAGAAGGGCAATATAATTTAAAATCACTTAATGAGTATTTAAAATCTCAATCCATCAACATAATATTATCAGAAGATCATTTAAGAAATAGAGTTAAAATAGAAACTGATAGTAATGATGTTACAATTGGGGGTATAGGTACTGTCCTCGAGTTTAATGTTCTTGAAGTTTTAGAAACACATATTGGAAATAAGTTGCCAAAGTTTCATTCGTTCGATACAATTAATGTTCACTGTAATATAGCAGATGGTATGTTTGTTAAAGATACGGAGTACACATAGAGAAACAGGAATTATAGCATCATTTAAAACAGATGCCGAGTTTAAACATAGTATTATTTACGAGCCTACTTATCCATTATTTTTCCCTATATCCAAAGACAAGGTTGATAATTTTGAGATAAGGATAACAGATGAGAATGATTCCTTAATTGATTTTGGTGGAGCAACAACAACTGTACCTTTACAAACTAAGATTTTCTCTTAAATAAATAGGAAGATGTGTTCTATTAAAGGTTGTATGTTTAATGTTCCTTATGGTGAACAAAAGGATTCAAATATTGATTATGTATTAGCAAAAAAACAACTTAGCGATAACTCTAAGAAAATAAAAGAAGGTAAAGGAATGGATTTAACCCTAAATACTGCACAAATGAAAAAGATTAAGAAAGAGCATATGGGTGGTTTTATTTTTACAATTCCGGCCATTCTAGCAGCCTTAGAAGGAGTTGGTTTATTAGCAGGTGGTGCAGCAGCGATTACTAAAACTGTACCTTTACAAACTAAGATTTTCTCTTAAATAAATAGGAAGATGTGTTCTATTAAAGGTTGTATGTTTAATGTTCCTTATGGTGAACTAAAGGATTTAAATATTGATGATGTCTTAGCAAAGAAACCACTTAGCGATAAATCTAAGGAAATTAAAGAAGGTAAAGGAATGGATTTAACTCTAACTACTGCACAAATGAAAAAGATTAAGAAAGAGCATATGAGTGGTTTTATTTTTACAATTCCGGCCATTCTAGCAGCTTTAGGAGCAGTTGGTTCATTAGCAGGTGGTGCAGCAGCGATTACTAAAACTGTACTTGATGCTAAGAAAAATAAACAAGAACTTGAAGAACAAAAAAGGCACAATATGGCTATGGAAGAAAAGCAGGGAGCGGGTAAACCAAAGAAGTCAAAAAACTAAAACCATTGACCAACTTCGATATAGAGAGGTTGGTTAAAGAATTAAAGATAAAACGATTTAGAGGCGTATTTATGAGTAATGAACTTCCACAAAAACCCTATGTAAATGAGTATGGTATAGTTAACCTCGATAAATCAGAAAACATTGGTACTCATTGGATATGCTATTGCAAAGATAACCACATAAAGTACTATTTGATTCTTATGGTGGTGTTCCTCCTAAGCAGCTAGTACTATATCTTGGTACTGAAAACTTATTTTACAATGACGAACGAATACAAGACTTTAACAGTTATATGTGGTCATTTTTGTGTTAAGGTTTTAAATCTTCTAAATCAAGGGTATTCTTTTAGTGATGTTATGTATATGATTAAAAATGATTAAATATTATTAAGTTTAAGTAATTTTATGGTTTATATCCATAAAAGATTTGTTTTAAGATAAATATGGAAGCTATAAACAATAGGTTTCTGGATTATTTTGAGAAGCATGAGGATGAACTATATGCACTAGTTAAATATAAATTTAATTGGTATTTTCGGGATGTTAGTAAGATAGACTTAAAAGATAAAAACAACATATATTATGTTACTGGTTTATGAAAAATGTTAATACCTAAATTTTTGTATACGGAAGAAGAGTTGGCAAAGTTTTATCCAATAATTACCTTAAAGGACATGTTGTCAAATTATAACACCGTACAATTAAAATACAGTAATTGTGGTAGTAAGTCATTAACAAAAGGTAGGAGTACATACATTTGTGATGATTGTTCTGTAGCGAATGGTTTGGTTTACAGTACTAATGAAGGAATGAGAGCTGCTTGCGGAAGATAACAATGGTATGATACTACAAAAAGATTTAAGTTACAGTTATCTTGTTTGCAAGCTTTACAGGATAGAATTATTCCCGAAGATATTATCAAGGTGTTTAATGATGAATTTAGAGATATATCAAAACATTTAATATCAACAAAAGATGTTCTAGAAGTACTAAAGAAAAATAAATACACAAAATATTGTGATGATGTCTATTTAATACACTATCACATTACCGATCAAAAACCATTAAACTTACGACATACGGAAGAAACACTTATAAACGAGTTTGAAAACTTACACGAGACCTTTATAGAAATGTATCCGAAAAGAGTATTGTTTATTATTTTAAAATGTGTTTTGTACTATCTGTTGAAAAAGCATGATGTTCATGTTGATATTGATTTTAAACACTCACCTAAACAAATAGAGATGTTAAAGAAATGTTTTGAAAAATTAGGATGGGCATTTTCTGTATAATAAATGAGTATGGATATATTTGGTAATGTAAAAGATAGAAAAGGTGATGTTGATATTAATGAAGAAAGATTAAAGTTTTTGGAGAATTTAAATGATGTTGTTAGTGTAAGTCAACTTAGGTCAATAGAAGCTCAATTAGAGAACGATAGAAAACGATTTGAAGATGCATTAGAAACGTTACAGGACACATACATAAAGAAAGAAGATTTTCAAAAGATCAGAATGAATACTACTAAATTGGTTAGTCAGAAAGAAACCATACCTCTATTTTATCGATAGAGAACTAAGAATGTTAAAGACCCAATCTTTAGAATATTCAATCTTTCTAATGGTTACAAATTTCTCTATAATGGAAAAATAATGCACATAGAGTTATTTTTGGATAAATATTTTCTAGAGATATATTTAGGTGATACTTTGATTGAAAATTTACCTTTTAACTTTAACAAGAACGATATAATTACAATTAAACCAAATAAAAATTCAGCTATGGAAGAAGGACAATTATTGTTTATTGTTATGTACATAGAAAGAGAACTTTCCTAAAGACGTTTGCTATATAATAAATATGGATATTTTTGGCAACATTAAAAGTATTAAAGAAGAATCTAGAGAAGTTTTTACATACTGGGTTGATTTTAAGAATAAAAGATTGGTTAATGTATCTAATGCTATTGATAAACAAGATGTTGTAACATTAGAACAGCTTGAATCATCGAAAGAAGAGTTTAATTTACTTACAGGAAAAGAAATTGTTGAATTTCCATGTCGATTGGCAGAAGATGATCTTGGGAAACCAGCCTTTTTTGTATATAATTTAGCTGCTGCCTACAAATTTCTTTATAGAGGTAGGTTAATTCATATAGAATCGAGTCTTAATAAACATCTTATAGATGTATTTTTAAATGACGCTTTAGTTAAAAGTTTTCCATTACACTTTAATATGTATGATTAGTTAACAATTAGACCATCTAAAGATTCTGAATTGAAAGAAGGTAAATTATTATTGCTTATTATGTATATAGAAATAGAAGATGAAGGTGAAAACGAATCAAGTGATGATGATGATAATGTTAAAAGTATAGTATTAGGTAGTGATAAATTTTAATTTTGTTTGTTGATTTTCTATACAATAAATAATGATGATGTATTGTGTTAGGTGTAAGAAATTGACAGATAAGGAGAAAGATACCATTAGAATTAAACAAACAAACAATGGAAGATATCTAAAGAAAATTATTTGTTCTGTATGTTGTGTTACTAAAACTCAATTCGTTAAAAAGAATGATTGACTATATGATGGTAAAGGTGTTAGAGAAGACATTAAAGAAGAAATTCACAAACCATCTAGAAAAAACTTTGACAGATTAAGTGTAGTTATAAAAGGTATCGATGATCTTTGGCAAGTTGATCTTGTAGAAATGGATAGTGGAGTATTAAAAGGTGTTTCCAAATTAAATAAAGGCTATAAGTATCTGCTAACGATTATAGATGTGTTCTCGAAATATGCGTTTGCTGTTCCTGTTAAAGATAAGAGTGGTAAAAATGTTACAGAAGCATTCGAATCCATATTAAGAACAAGAAAACCTAGTAACTTAGAAACTGATCAAGGTAAAGAGTTTTACAATAAAGAGTTTAAGAAGTTGATGGAGGAAAATAAGATTAATCATTACTCAACCTATAGTGGTAAGAAAGCTTCTGTTGTAGAGAGATTTAATAGAACACTTAAACAAAACATGTGGAAACGGTTCACAACACAAAAAAATATAAATGGATAGAGATATTACCAACATTGGTTAGTGAGTATAATAATAGAGTACATAGAACAATTGGTTTAAATCCTATAGAAGTTAATAAGAAGAATGAGCGAACAATATTGGAGAAAGTGTATAAGAAAGAATACATGGGTGTTAAACCCAAATACAAATTAGGTGATCATGTTTGTATAAGTAAGTCGAAAGGGTTATTTGAGAAAGAATATACACCTAATTGGTAATAAGAAGTATTTGTTATTAGCGAAGTTATTCCATCTAATCCGCCTACATATAGAATTAAAGATTTAGAAGAAGAAGATGTTCAAGGTAGATTTTACGAACCAGAACTATTAAAGACGAAACATAAAGATGAATACTTGGTGGAAAAGGTGTTAAGAAACAAAGGTGACAAAGTATATGTTAAATGGTTAGGTTTTGATGATTCGCATAACAGCTGGATAGATAAAAGTAATGTTGTAATATAAATATAAATGTTGTCTTTTATGAAATAATAACCATAAAAGGCTCGAACAGATTAAAGGTAATTAATAATTAAGGTTCCAATTTTATGATATATAAGAAATAAAAGGTAATTAGTTAAACATTAAACAAACCATCTGTTGTAACATCGAATGGTAAATTCAATATGCCACCTAAATCAGAATTATTATGATATTATGTTATTATAACTCTCCAATCCACGTAATGTCTAAATAAATATATCAACTCTACAGAGAGGTCTTGATAAATTGAAACGTTATCCCAATGAACGCGGTCTTTAAACTCTGCAATAAATTCTTTCTGTTAAATTTTGAAATATTGAAATCATTGCCCAATGTACTTTGTCAGCATAATCTCTTATAAGGTTTTCTGATAATTGGTGAGTCCTGCATAATCTCCACCAATCAACTCTATCTGCATGTTTTCGTATTGAGGCTTCAGAGAGTTTGCTTCCATAAAATATAACATCAAAATCAACTTTGTCTATAAACTCATTAATAAATTCTTGAGATAGGTTTTGATTTAACGATACCTCTTTCCAATCAACTCTATCTGCAAATTCTCTTATAAAGTCTTCTGATAAGTCTTCGCTTTCCGAAATATTCTTCCAATCAACTTTATCAGCTAATTCTCTTATAAACTATTCTGATAACTTTTTCCATAAACATATTTTACTCAAATTGACTTTCTCCTGATATTTGCGTATGAAGTCTTCTGTAATGTGATCATAGTTATATTCCTCCTCATAATCATCATAACCTATAGATAACCATTGTTCATCAGTCAGTGAATCTAATATTTCATCAGACAAATTCATAACGTTTGCATAGAGAATGTTTTGTATAAGAAATGAGTTGTTTTCTTTAGCGGCTCTCTTGAACAAATGATCTATGGACACGCTAAAATGTATTTTGTCTTCATCATTATAACCACCAATATGTAAATTTTTACATACACAATCAAATATAGGTTTGTAAGATATTTCCTTAGCACTAGTCATATTCACCTGTTCGTTTTTATTCTTAGATTTTTTAAATTTATCTCATTTTTGTTGGTTTTCTATATAATAAATATGAAGAAAGAATTTGATTTATTACATGATAGACTTAAACTAATTCATCATGATCTTAAACTCCTAGCAGCACTATTAGAGAAGCAAATACTGTTAAAGGAAAAAGAATTATTAATAATGCAACAAAAACATCTGATTTGAGTAGTGATGATGAATATAAATATGGTAGTGATGATTATGACGATGATGAGTAAGTTTAGAAAAATGATTTAATTTTAATATATGTATATGTAACTTTGATGGGTTATTCCCATGAAAGTCGTGTTCTAATACAACGCGTAATATGTAGACAATGGCAGGAGTGTACAATGTTAAGTGTTGTATTAGGATATATGGAAGTAAAAATAGTACAAAAGTGATTATAAATAATCTGGTGAAGATAAAAATTGAAAAATAGTAAGATTTTCTATATACTAAATAAGGTGAGTAATTATAGTAGATTTACTGTAATAGAGTTAAGGCGACAATGTAAAGAAAAGTTAATCAAAAGATATTCCCGATTAAGAAAAGCAGAACTAATAAACCTTCTTAAACAATATGAAGACGAACAAAGCAGAAGACAGATTAGAAATATATTTCCATTCAAACAAGAAGTAAGTGAAGAACCAAAACCAACACGTACACCTATAAAAGTATAATTAGAAGAAACAGCACTCAAGAAGCGTTTACAAACTATTAAATTTGAAAACATAGGTGGATATAAAGACCCAATAAAATTTTTAGATACAAGTGGAAGAGTTGCTATTAACAAAATCAAAGAAGAATTAAAATTACACCCTGTTAAAGTTAACCTTGTTTTCATTTGTGATTATATAAAAGATAAAGAAATACAAGAACACAATTTCAAAACATCAAACGAGAGAATATTAGAGTCAACCGAATTAAATGAATACATATCTTATGCAAAACAAAAACTTCGTAGAGAAATGGAAGAATTTGAAGGTAGAGGATCAGGATGGACATTACACCAAATTAAATACTTGCAAATCAGATTAAACCAGTATGTACCGTTAAGAGCTTCTTCCTATATTGAACTTCCCAAACCAATTAAAGATAAGAAAGCAGTTATTAATATTTAAAATAAAGACAATAAATGTTTCTTTTATTCTATTGCAAGCTATTTAAAACCTATAGACAGATGTTCTCAGTATCAAAGACGTTCACATTTTAAACAGCTTGTTAATGAGTTGCAAAAGAAATATTGTGATAACATTAAATTTCCGGTACAATTAAAAGATATTCCAAAATTTGAAAGAAGAAGTAAAATTTCTATCACGTTTACAGCTATTTCAAGAACTATAATGTATATCCACTTCAAATCATAAAAACAAAGCAGGAAAAACATGTTAATTTATTATATGTAAAAGATTATCAAAATAATAATCATTTTTGTTGGATAAAAGACTTATCAGGATTAATAAGAAGTCAAGTGACAAAACATACTGAGAAGGTATACTTTTGTGATAGATGTTTAACAAGACACTTTCGAAATGAGAGGCAGTTGCAAAACCATGAGCTATATTGTAAAGAGCATGAGGCTGTTAGAATAGAACTTCCAAAACCACACGACAATCAAATAGAGTTTCAAAATTATAATCGATCATTAAGAGTTCCATTTGTCATATTTGCTGACTTTGAATGTATCCTATTTAAGTTAAAAATAGAGCATAATTGTAGTAAAACATTAAAATATCAAAAGCATGAACCAATGAGTTTTTGTTACTATGTCAAATATTCAAATGGGAACTATAAAGCCTCTGTTAGTTATATAGGTCCAGATACCGCAAAAGTATTTATTGAAATGTTACAAAAAGAAGCAATAGAAATTATGGAAATATATAACAGGGTAGTTGATATGACCCCGCTTAGTGAGGATGAAATAGAAGCTTATAACAGTTCGGATACTTGTCATATATGTGAGAAAAACTTGAATGACTTACCATCAGCTATTGAGAAAAAATAAATATATTAAAGAAGAAAATACAGTTCTGCAAGGATAGAGATGATATGAGTGAAAAAATAAAAGAATGGAAATACGAATTAAGAAAATGTTTGTATAAGATAAATAAAAATAAAGCAAAAGTAAGAGATCATGATCATTTAACTGGAAAGTTTAGAGGTGCAGCTCACAGTTATTGCAATTTAAACTATAAAAATCCCAACTTTGTTCCTGTATTTCTTCACAATTTAACTGGTTATGATACGCATTTGTTTATTAAGGAATTAGCTTATGATACACAGAAAATTAAACTGATCGCTAATAATGAGAAAGGGTACATAACATATGAAAAATATATAAAAGCAGGACCAAAAAAAGATGGAATAAATTTAAGATTTGTTGATTCATTTAGATTTACGCCAAAGAGTTTAGCAGAGTTAACTAGTAATTTAAAGTCAAAACAATTTCGAGAAACATTGAAGTTTTTCCCGATTGATAAACTTGATTTAGTTAATACTAAAGGTGATTCTCCATATGACTTTTTTGATTCATTTGAAAAATTGAAAGAACCTGTTCCATTATCTCCGAAGAAATTTACAAACAGATTAACAGGAGAAAAAATGAGTCCTGAACGCCATAAGCTTCATGTACGAGTTTCTAAAGAATTCGGTCTAAAGTTAGGGAGGACTTAACTGAACATTATAACAAACCAGATGTCCTTCAATTAACAGATATATTTGAAAACTTTAGAGATGTATGTTTAAAGGCATATGGATTAGATCCTGCATGGTATTATACAGCGCCGGGCTTATCGTGGGGTGCAATGTTAAAGATGACTAAAATTAAATTAGAAATGTTAACTAATTATGATAAAATACTAATGCTAGAAAAAAGTATACGAGGTGGAATCTCACAATGCAGTAAAAGATATGTAAAAGCTAACAACAAATATATGAAAGATTATAATAAATATGAGTGTTCAACATACCTAGCATATTTAGACGCAAACAACTTATATGGATTTGGCAATGAGTCAATACATGCCTTATAAAGACTTTAAGTGGATTAAACCTTGCATAGATATAATGAACATTCCAGATGACTCAGAAACTGGTTACATATTAGTAGTAGATTTAGAATATCCAAAGTATTTAGACAACAAACATTCAGATTTACCATTAGCTCCAGAAAACATGTGTCCACCAGAATCTAAACAATCAAAACTACTAACAACACTTTATAATAATGAAAGATATGTTATTCACTATAGAAACATAAAACTATATATGTCACTTGGAATGAGATTAAAGAAAGTGCATAGAATATTAGAGTTTAAACAATCAGACTGGTTAAAGAAATATATTGATTTAAATACAAATATGAGAACGCAAGCTAAAAACAAGTTTGAAGAAGATTTTTATAAGCTCATGAATAACTCGGTATTCGGGAAAACAATGGAAAATATTAGAAAGAGGCAGCCCATACAATTAGAATGTGATCCTGAAAGAGTAGAAAAATTAATTGCAAAACCTAATTTTGATTTCAGAACAATATTTGCAGATAATTTGTGTGCTATACATTTGAAAAAAGAGCGATTGACATTTAATAAACCAATATATGTTGGTATGAGTGTATTAGAACTGTCAAAACTATTAATGTATGATTTTACTATAACACTATGAAGCCGAAATATGGAAACAATATAGATTTATGTTATGTGGATACTGATAGCTTTATATATGAGATTGAAACTGATGACTTTTATAAAGATATAGTAGAAATAGTTGACCAGTTTAATACGAGTGAATACGGGGAAAATAATATATATGGACTGCCACTAATAAACAAAAAGTAATAGGTAAGATGAAAGATGAGAATAAGGGTAAAATAATGACGGAGTTTATTGGATTGAGATCAAAGATGTATGCTTATAGAGTAGAAAATAAAGAAGAGAAAAAAGCTAAATGAGTAACTAAAGCTGTAATATCAAAAGAGTTGCAGTTTAATGATTATAAAGAAAGTTTATTTAAAACTGTAAAAAATATAAAGACATAAACCTCATTAGGAGTTATAAGCACGATATATATAGCATAACCGTTCATAAGCTGGCACTAGATTCTTCGGACGATAAAAGATATATAGCGCGAGATGGTATAAATACATTAGCTTGGGGTCATTATGGGATAGAGTAAAGAGTGTAATTATATGTAGTGTAGTGTCGTGTAGTTTTAGATGTAAGTTTTTATGATTTTAAATGTCATAAAAGCTGATGTGCAGTGCAATTACTCAATCTCACTTTGGGTTATCCTTCTGTGTTAAAGTACTATAGCCAGTGGTGGCATCATAATTATTTTGGTAGTTAGGGGGCTGGAGGGGGAAAGTGTCTGCAGAACATACATTGATACCCTACTACTTTACAATAAATATTCATAGTAAGACTATCAAAATATATTTCAAACCAAAGTACTATGAATTAGAATATTAAGACACAAAACTGCACAGTGATTAATCATATCGTAAAGCCCCAAAAAACAATAAAGTATATGACAGGAAAATAGTTTAAAAGTAGCACTATTAATAACATAAATCGGAAAATATAATGGGAAATCGCCACAGTTCATAAGCCATTTCAATTTACCAAGTAAAACAAAGAAAGTAGTCAATAAATAACACATTATCCTCCAATACCTGACTAAGACTCTCAGACATATCTAAGCGTTCTCTTATGTCGGTGTATCTGGGCATTCTACATGAATGTGAAAAATAATCAGTTGAACGACACAGTCTTCACAATACGGATGATTAACGCAACAAGATAAACAAGAGTTCGTTATTAATAGACGAGAAGGTACGATAAGCATGGGAGTAGTAGAAAATGGATCGATCTGGGCCAACCTAGGCCATAAGAGGCCAACTCAGGAGCCCCTGGGAAATTGAAACCTTACACCGTGAACCCACGGTCTTTTACGATCTCCATTTTAGGGGTGGATTTATTCCCTTTTATGAGCACTTTTTAAGGGGTGTATTCGTTCTCTTTTACGACCTCCATTTTAGGGGTGAACTCGTTCCCTTTTATGAGCATATTTTCCACCCCTAATTGAACATAGCAGATAACACATAAGATTAGGAACACATAGAAGAGCAGATAACACATAGCAGAGACTACGTAACGTAGCAAGGGTGTACTCGTTCCCTTTTATGAGCATATTTTCCACCCCTAATTGAACACAGCAGATAACACAAGATTGCGAACACATGGAAGAGCAGATAATACATAGCACTATTTTAACATAGCAGGTAACACATAAGATTACGAAACATAGCAAGGGTGTACTCGTTTCAACCCCTATTTGACCATAGCAGAGAATACATGGAGACTACGAACACATAGCAGAGCATAAGACTACGTAACATAGCAGGGATGTATTCGTTTCCTTTTGTGAGCATTTTTCCAACCCCTATTTTACTATAGCAGAACTAGTAAAAGAGTATGGATTAATTTCCAACCCCTATTTTAACATAACCGAAATTACGAACACATAGAAGAGCAGATAACACATAAGAGTATGTAACATAGCAAGGGTGTATTCGTTTCAACCCCTATTTGAACATTTTACCATAGCAGAGAATACATGGAGACTACGAACACATAGCAGGGATGTATTCATTCCATTTTATGATCATTTTTAGAGGTGTATTCGTTCTCTTTTATGATTGTTTTTTCCAACTCCTATATGAACATAACAGAAATTACACTGAGACTATGAACACACAGCAGAGCAGATAATACATAGCAAAGCTAATAAAAGAGTATGGCTCATTTTTCAACCCTTATTTTACCATAACAGAAATCACACAGAGACTACGAAACATAGCGAAGACCACCTCTATTTAAACATAGTTCATTTTAGGGTTGGACTCATTCTCTTTTATGAGCATCGTTTCCAACCCCTGTTCGAACACAGCAAAAACTAGAAAATAATGGGGGATGTACTTCTTCCCTTTGTAACCCCCTATTTCCCACAGAGGCTACGGACATAGGAGATTACATAGCAAAGAATTCTTTATACCTGTGTCTTATAGTTTATGTGGGATAAGCCCTTTCTATGACAATTTTAACCGATTTGGATGAAACTCGGTATATATGGGTTTCCGACCATACTGATTACGAATATTATATTTATTTTTACCTGGGTCTTATAGTTTATGTGGGATACGCCCTTTGTATGACACTTAAAACCCAATCACTCGTAAACGAAGCAACATATTGAGGTGGTGTTTCCACATTTAACAATTGGTCACCAGCAACTACATGTTCCAAAAATAATGACCATCGAGGTCAAAGGTCAAAATACTTAAAACCTAATAACTCGAAAACGAAGCAACGTATTGAGGTGCTGTTTCCAAATCTAGTAATAGGTCATCAACTAGTACATGTTAAAAAAATACTGACTATCGAGGTCAAAGGTCAAAATACTTAGAACCTAATAACTCCAAAACCGAGCCACATATTGAGGTGGTGTTTCCACATTTAGTAATAGGTCATCAACTACTACAAGTTCCAAAAATACTGACCATCGAGTTCAAAGGTCAAAATACTTAAAACCTAATAACTCGAAAACCGAGCCACATATTGGGGTGCTGTTTCCAAATCTAGTAATTGGTCATCAACTACTATAAGTTTCAAAAATAATGGTCATCGAGGTCAAAGGTCAAAATACTTAAAACCTAATAACTCGGAAACGAAGCAACGTATTGAGGTGCTGTTTCCAAATCTAGTAATAGGTCATCAACTAGTACATGTTAAAAAAATACTGACCATCGAGGTCAAAGGTCAAAATACTTAGAACCTAATAACTCCAAAACCGAGCCACATATTGAGGTGGTGTTTCCACATTTAGTAATAGGTCATCAACTACTACAAGTTCCAAAAATACTGACCATCGAGTTCAAAGGTCAAAATACTTAAAACCTAATAACTCGAAAACCGAGCCACATATTGGGGTGCTGTTTCCAAATCTAGTAATTGGTCATCAACTACTACAAGTTTGAGAAATAATGGTCATCGAGGTCAAAGGTCAAAATACTTAAAACCTAATAACTCGGAAACGAAGTAACGTATTGAGGTGTTGTTTCCAAATCTAGTAATAGGTCATCAACTACTACAAGTTTCAAAAATAATGGTCATCGAGGTCAAAGGTCAATCTCGTAAACGAAGCCACATATTGAGATGACGTTTCCTCATTTAGTAAATTTGTGTGATCTATTCAATTTTGTACCAAGCAGAAAAAAGTGAAGAAGGAATAAATTTGAGTGGCTTATTTACATTTGTATTAATGAAGAAGAAAGCAAAGAAACACAATTTTAACTAGCCCAGAATTTCTTACCTTTTTGGGCTATTCAAATGGACTAACAAGAAAGAAAGCAAAGATATGCCATATTAACTAGCTGAGAATTTTATATCATCTTGTACTATTTAAACAAACGAACGGATAAATTTAAGTGATCTATTCCATTTTGTACCCAAGGAGAAATACCCTTTTAACTAGCTCAGAATTTATAAAAAAGGCGAAGGTCCATTTTAACTATTTAAATAAACGAAGGAATATATTTGAGTGGTCTATTCAATTTTATACCAATGAGAAATGCCACTTTTATCTAGCTTAGAATTTCTAGTGCATGTTGTAATTATTTAAACAAAACGAAGTGTTAAATTTGAGAAAGCGAACATGAACAATTTTAACTAACTCAGAATTTTATATCATTTTGTAATATTCAATTTGGATGGAGTATTTAGCTTTGTATGAACCAGAAAAAAAGGAAATAAGGTCCAATTTTAACTAGCTCAATATTTCGGTACCATTTTGTGCTACTCAAATAAACGAAATTTTATTTTTGTATCAATCAGAAGAAAATCAAACAAGGATCATTTTAACTAGCCAAGCAGTAAACAAAGGTATAAATTTGTACTGACCAGAAAAGGAGAAGGATCAGCATTCTATACTTTTTGTGCCATTTATTTGGGTGTCCTATTTCCTTTTGTACCAACGAGAACCATTTTTAACAAGCTTAGAATTTTATACCTTTTTGTAATATTTGTACCAAACAAAAAAGCAAGGAAATACTATTTAACTAACTAATAATAATTTTTGTGCTAACCAGAAAAGGCGAAGAAATGTCTTTTTAACTAGCTCAGAATTTCTAGAGCATGTTGTATTATTTAAACAAACAAAGGAATAAATTTGTACTAACCAGAAAAAGCGAAGAGTGACCATTTTTAACTGGCTCAAAAAGCGAAAATGGACTCAGAATTTATGTATAACCTTTGTACTGTTCAAATAAACGAACGAATGAATTTGGGTGTTCTACTTTTATACCAACGAGAAATGCCAGTTTAACTAACACAGCATTTTATACCATTTTGAAATTTTTAAGAAACAAAGGAATATACTTGTACTAACCAGAAAAAGCGAAAAAAGAACTTTTGTACCACTCCAATTAACGAAAGAATAAATTTAGGTGTTCTACGTTTTATACCCACGAGAAAAAATTAACATCCATTTTATTTAAATAAACAAAAGTATAAATTTGTACTAACTAGAAAAAGCAAAAAGGACCATTTTAACTGGCTCAGAAGTTCTATACCATTTTGTACTATTTACGAAGGGATAACTTTTGAATGAGCATTTTAACTAACTCAGAATTTTATAACACTTTATAATACTCAAATTTGGATGGAGTACCAAGCAGAAAAAGGATGAATTAATATTTTGTGCTAAACAAACAAACAAAGGAATCCAGAAAAGGCGAAGAAGGATAATTTTAACTAACTCAGCTATTATCTTTTTGTGCTATTCAAATAATCGAAGGAATAAATTTGAGTTGTCTATTTTATTTTTGTATCAATCAGAAGAAAAAACAAAGAAGGTTCAATATTTTATACCTTTTGTGCCATTTAAGAAATGAATAAATATATTGGAGTATCAACGAGAAAAAGGCAAAGATGTGCATTTTTTTTACTGGCTTAGAATTTTATACCTTTTGTAACATTTGTACCAAACAAAAAAGCAAAGAAATATCATTTAACTAGCTAATAATAATTTTTGTGCTATACAAATAAACAAAGGAATAAAAAACGAAGAAAGACCATTTTAAATAGCTCAGCATGTTATACATTTTCGTACTACTCAAACAAACGAAGCAATAAATTTGAGTGACTTATTTACTTTTCTACCAACGAGAAATGACATTCTAACTAACTGAGAATTTTATACCTTTTGTATTATGCAATTAAAGAAAGGAATAAATTTATACCAACCAGAAAAAATGAAGAAGAACTATTTTAACTAGCTGAGTATTTTATACCATTTTGTGCTATTCAAATAAACGAAAGAATAAATTTGAGTGACCTATTCAATTTGGTACCAACGAGAAATGCCATTTCAACTAACTCAGTATTTTATACCTTTTTGTGCTATTTAAATAAACGAAGAAAGCGAAGAAGTTGCATTTTAACTAACTCAATTTTTTGTAATACTCAAATAAACAAACGAATAAATTTTTTTGACCTATTCAGTTTTGAAACAAGCAGGAAAAGAAAAGAATTAACATTTTGTACTAATCAAATAAACCAAGGAATAAATTTAGGTGGCCTATTTAGTTTTGTACCAACCACGAAAAAAAGGGAAGAAGTTCCATTTTAACTAGCTCAATATTTCTGTACCATATTAACTAACTCAAAGGCACGAAAGAAAAAATTTGAGTGACCTATTCAATTTTGTACCAAGTAGAAAAAAGTTTGTTTGCAATGAGAAAACGGAGAAGGTCTATTTTATGTACATTTTGTACTACTCAAATTCTACTTTCTGTACCAACCAGAGAAAAAAAGAAATACCATATTCTGCTACTCAAACAAACGACGGAATTTCTATACCTTTTTGTGCTATTTAAATAAACGAAGGAATAAATTTGTGTGACCCATTAACTTTTATAGCAAGCCGCTTTTAGTTTTGTACCAACCACGAAGGTCCATTATAACAAGCTCGGTATTTTTATACCATTTTGTATTACTCTAATAAATTTGGGTGTTCTATTTCATTTTTGTAACAATCAGAAGAAAAAGCTCAGAATTTTATAAGTTTGTGGTGTTACATTTTGTATATTTTTGTGTCATCCAGAGAACAATTTAAATTGACTCTCACTGACAATTCAGTTGCCGGTAATTCAGTATTTTTAGCTCTAACTATTATTTACATGTGCTAGTCCAATGTTTGTAATCTATTAAATTCTTAATATTACAATACTACAAATTGATCTATATATATAAAAGAGAACGCACAAATCCTTTGTGAACTCATCACGCTAATACGGCTGAACCAATTTCTTTCATTTTTTGGGGGTTGTTAGGATTTGGACCCTAGATGGTTTTTATCATATCACTTTAATTTTTAATTACCAGTGTCTTGAGATAATTGACCATTCAAGTGTCCATACGTACAAATCCTTTGTTATTAGTTCATCATAGGTAAAAATAAACGTATTTATATGCAACCCGCATGACCATGTGACTCGGCGGGTTAACATAAATGACAGGCGCTATAATTTTAACATTTACTGCAATTTGAAAGCGAAAAAGTAAAAATTATCTAAGTAACAAAGTTTATTGCGTTCCGGGGTGACCGCAGCGAACCGGGGTGAACGCTGCTAGTCCAGTTATAAAATAATATAGTTAACAGTTCAATTCTCTGTACCCCTTTGTAATTTTAGCCCTAATATGTTCTTCTATTCATACACAATCAAATGCATATGCTACAGTGGGCTCAGTGTTCATTTACAGAATTAAATAATTGCTTATCTTTCTTTAAAAACATTTCTACTATTTTTTTGATATAATAATCACACTCTGTAATGTATTCATACACCAGATTAAATTTTTTCTTCAAAGTATAAGTGTTCTTAATATTGCAACCTTTAAAATTCTTCTTTAAATAAAGTTTATAGATTTTCTCTCTCATTTCACGTTTAATTAAGATCGTCCACACCTTTTGTAATAAATCGTAATCATACTACAGCAAACAGTTGTGATCTTTTTCATTTTCATTATGTTCAGAACATGCTTCGCATAATAATACTGAAGTTGGTGCGTACTCATGAAATAATTGTATAACACATGTATCATTAATAATCTCACTATTACACTCGCACTCATTAGCTTCCATTTCAAAACAGTTAATATTTGAAACACTGTCATCACTTTCAGGGAGTATTTCATCATTTTATCTATTATAGCGTCTGAAATAATACACTTCTTCTATTTCTTGTGTTGGATATATGATTCTTACCTTATTACGTAATTCATCTGGCAAATCGGGGTCAGACGGGTGTCTTAACAGTATAGGTTTTCCGTTTTCACGCTGAATTTCTTTTTCTCTATGTTAAACATAAACAATCTCCATGCTAGTCATTTTTTCTGCTCTTCAGCAAAATATAAATGAAATAAATATTTTTTTCAAGTGTGATGCATCTATTTATATATCTACAATAAAAGCAATATATGCATTCTCTGTCTTTAATAATATGTTTCAAGCAATGCAAAGAAACAATTCGTTAATATAACATCATGATGTATGTTCTATTATTTTCCAAATATACTTCATAAACTTGTGTTCCATTATAATAAAACAAATAAATGCAAAAATATATATTTGAAGTTTCAGGAAAGAAAGTTTAAAAAATAATTGATTCGTTGAGAAATAGGCAGTACCTTAGGACCCTCACTATACTAGCAATACAACTGTTAGGTAACGCATTCGTAACGTTGCTTAAATATCTGCAGTACTCTTTATAGATGATATGGCACATGGAACTTTGAAAACTTTTCTTTTCCTTGGTGAGCTAATTTTTACTTTGATATGATCTCTCCTTCTGCCTTTTCCTGTATCAGTGCTGTGATTCAAAATGGCCAAGCATGCTGTTTCTTCTTTCTTATTCTTATTCTTATTCTTGTCCTCTTTCTTATTCTTATTCTTATTAATTGCAATTATTCGTTGTCACTCATCAGTTTTCTTTAGTACGCTAATTGCTATGGATTAAGTTATAATTGAAATATGACGCAATTTAGTTAATGACCGGGAAACTTTGGACTTTAGCGTCGCCGTTAGAATTTTGTCAACCTAATTCGCTAAACACACGCCAATACGCATATAGTGACGGGAGAGGCAATTTAAATTGTTCTCTGGATGACACAAAAATATACAAAATGTAACACCACAAAGTTATAAAATTCTGAGCTTTTTCTTCTGATTGTTACAAAAATGAAATAGAACACCCAAATTTATAAGAGTAATACAAAATGGTATAAAAATACCGAGCTTGTTATAATGGACCTTCGTGGTTGGTACGAAACTAAAAGGGGCTTGCTATAAAAGTTAATGGGTCACACAAATTTATTCCTTCGTTTATTTAAATAGCACAAAAAGGTATAGAAATTCCGTCGTTTGTTTGAGTAGCAGAATATGGTATTTCTTTGTTTTTCTCTGGTTGGTACAGAAAGTAGAATTTGAGTAGTACAAAATGTACATAAAATAGACCTTCTCCGTTTTCTGATTGCAAACAATTTTTTTTCTACTTGGTACAAAATTGAATAGGTCACTCAAATTTTTTCTTTCGTACCTTTGAGTTAGTTAATATGGTACAGAAATATTGAGCTAGTTAAAATGGAACTTCTTCGCTTTTTTCGTGGTTGGTACAAAACTAAATAGGCCACCTAAATTTATTCCTTGGTTTATTTGATTAGTACAAAATGTTAATTCTTTTCTTTTCCTGCTTGTTTCAAAACTGAATAGGTCAAAAAAATTTATTCGTTTGTTTATTTGAGTATTACAAAAAAATTAAGTTAGTTAAAATGCAACTTCTTCGCTTTCTTCGTTTATTTAAATAGCACAAAAAGGTATAAAATACTGAGTTAGTTGAAATGGCATTTCTCGTTGGTACCAAATTGAATAGGTCACTCAAATTTATTCTTTCGTTTATTTGAATAGCACAAAATGGTATAAATACTCAGCTAGTTAAAATAGTTCTTCTTCATTTTTTTCTGGTTGGTATAAATTTATTCCTTCCTTTAGTTGCATAATACAAAAGGTATAAAATTCTCAGTTAGTTAGAATGTCATTTCTCGTTGGTAGAAAAGTAAATAAGTCACTCAAATTTATTGCTTCGTTTGTTTGAGTAGTACGAAAATGTATAACATGCTGAGCTATTTAAAATGGTCTTTCTTCGTCTTTTATTCCTTTGTTTATTTGTATAGCACAAAAATTATTATTAGCTAGTTAAATGATATTTCTTTGCTTTTTGTTTGGTACAAATGTTACAAAAGGTATAAAATTCTAAGCCAGTTAAAAAATGCACATCTTTGCCTTTTTCTCGTTGATACTCCAATATATTTATTCATTTCTTAAATGGCACAAAAGGTATAAAATATTGAACCTTCTTTGTTTTTTCTTCTGATTGATACAAAAATAAAATAGACCACTCAAATTTATTCCTTCGATTATTTGAATAGCACAAAAAGATAATAGCTGAGTTAGTTAAAATTATCCTTCTTCGCATTTTCTGGATTCCTTTGTTTGTTTGTTTAGCACAAAATATTAATTCATCCTTTTTCTGCTTGGTACTCCATCCAAATTTGAGTATTATAAAGTGTTATAAAATTCTGAGTTAGTTAAAATGCTCATTCAAAAGTTATCCCTTCGTAAATAGTACAAAATGGTATAGAACTTCTGAGCCAGTTAAAATGGTCCTTTTTGCTTTTTCTAGTTAGTACAAATTTATACTTTTGTTTATTTAAATAAAATGGATGTTAATTTTTTCTCGTCGGTATAAAACGTAGAACACCTAAGTTTATTCTTTCGTTAATTGGAGTGGTACAAAAGTTCTTTTTTCGCTTTTTCTGGTTAGTACAAGTATATTCCTTTGTTTCTTAAAAATTTCAAAATGGTATAAAATGCTGTGTTAGTTAAACTGGCATTTCTCGTTGGTATAAAAGTAGAACACCCAAATTTATTCGTTCGTTTATTTGAACAGTACAAAGGTTATACATAAATTCTGAGTCCATTTTCGCTTTTTGAGCCAGTTAAAAATGGTCACTCTTCGCTTTTTCTGGTTAGTACAAATTTATTCCTTTGTTTGTTTAAATAATACAACATGCTCTAGAAATTCTGAGCTAGTTAAAAAGACATTTCTTCGCCTTTTCTGGTTAGCACAAAAATTATTATTAGTTAGTTAAATAGTATTTCCTTGCTTTTTTGTTTGGTACAAATATTACAAAAAGGTATAAAATTCTAAGCCTGTTAAAAATGGTTCTCGTTGGTACAAAAGGAAATAGGACACCCCAATAAATGGCACAAAAAGTATAGAATGCTGCTCCTTCTCCTTTTCTGGTCAGTACAAATTTATACCTTTGTTTACTGCTTGGCTAGTTAAAATGATCCTTGTTTGATTTTCTTCTGATTGATACAAAAATAAAATTTCGTTTATTTGAGTAGCACAAAATGGTACCGAAATATTGAGCTAGTTAAAATTGGACCTTATTTCCTTTTTTCTGGTTCATACAAAGCTAAATACTCCATCCAAATTGAATATTACAAAATTATATAAAATTCTGAGTTAGTTAAAATTGTCCATGTTCGCTTTCTCAAATTTAGCCCTTCATTTTGTTTAAATAATTACAACATGCACTAGAAATTCTAAGCTAGATAAAAGTGGCATTTCTCATTGGTATAAAATTGAATAGACCACTCAAATATATTCCTTCGTTTATTTAAATAGTTAAAATGGACCTTCGCCTTTTTTATAAATTCTGAGCTAGTTAAAAGGGTATTTCTCCTTGGGTACAAAATGGAATAGATCACTTAAATTTATCCCTTCGTTTGTTTAAATAGTACAAGATGATATAAAATTCTCAGCTAGTTAATATGGCATATCTTTGCTTTCTTTCTTGTTAGTCCATTTGAATAGCCCAGAAAGGTAAGAAATTCTGAGCTAGTTAAAATTGTGTTTCTTTGCTTTCTTCCTCATTAATACAAATGTAAATAAGCCACTCAAATTTATTCCTTCTTCACTTTTTTTCTGCTTGGTACAAAATTGAATAGATCACACAAATTTACTAAATGAGGAAACGTCATCTCAATATGTGGCTTCGTTTACGAGATTGACCTTTGACCTCGATGACCATTATTTTTGAAACTTGTAGTAGTTGATGACCTATTACTAGATTTGGAAACAACACCTCAATACGTTGCTCCGTTTAAGAGATTGACCTTTGACCTCGATGGTCAGTACTTTTTTAACATGTACTAGTTGATGACCTATTACTAGATTTGGAAACAGCACCTCAATACGTTGCTTCGTTTCCGAGTTATTAGGTTTTAAGTATTTTGACCTTTGACCTCGATGACCATTATTTTTGAAACTTGTAGTAGTTGATGACCAATTACTAGATTTGGAAACAGCACCCCAATATGTGGCTCGGTTTTCGAGTTATTAGGTTTTAAGTATTTTGACCTTTGAACTCGATGGTCAGTATTTTTGGAACTTGTAGTAGTTGATGACCTATTACTAAATGTGGAAACACCACCTCAATATGTGGCTCGGTTTTGGAGTTATTAGGTTCTAAGTATTTTGACCTTTGACCTCGATGGTCAGTATTTTTTTAACATGTACTAGTTGATGACCTATTACTAGATTTGGAAACAGCACCTCAATACGTTGCTTCGTTTTCGAGTTATTAGGTTTTAAGTATTTTGACCTTTGACCTCGATGGTCATTATTTTTGGAACATGTAGTTGCTGGTGACCAATTGTTAAATGTGGAAACACCACCTCAATATGTTGCTTCGTTTACGAGTGATTGGGTTTTAAGTGTCATACAAAGGGCGTATCCCACATAAACTATAAGACCCAGGTAAAAATAAATATAATATTCGTAATCAGTATGGTCGGAAACCCATATATACCGAGTTTCATCCAAATCGGTTAAAATTGTCATAGAAAGGGCTTATCCCACATAAACTATAAGACCCAGGTATAAAGAATTCTTTGCTATGTAATCTCCTGTGTCCGTAGCCTCTGTGGGAAATAGGGGGTTACAAAGGGAAGAAGTACATCCCCCATTATTTTCTAGTTTTTGCTGTGTTCGAACAGGGGTTGGAAACGATGCTCATAAAAGAGAATGAGTCCAACCCTAAAATGAACTATGTTTAAATAGAGGTGGTCTTCGCTATGTTTCGTAGTCTCTGTGTGATTTCTGTTATGGTAAAATAAGGGTTGAAAAATGAGCCATACTCTTTTATTAGCTTTGCTATGTATTATCTGCTCTGCTGTGTGTTCATAGTCTCAGTGTAATTTCTGTTATGTTCATATAGGAGTTGGAAAAAGCAATCATAAAAGAGAACGAATACACCTCTAAAAATAATCATAAAATGGAATGAATACATCCCTGCTATGTGTTCGTAGTCTCCATGTATTCTCTGCTATGGTAAAATGTTCAAATAGGGGTTGAAACGAATACACCCTTGCTATGTTACATACTCTTATGTGTTATCTGCTCTTCTATGTGTTCGTAATTTCGCTTATGTTAAAATAGGGGTTGGAAATTAATCCATACTCTTTTACTAGTTCTGCTATAGTAAAATAGGGGTTGGAAAAATGCTCACAAAAGGAAACGAATACGTGAGAAGTACATCACATTCTAAATATAGATCGTGGTATTCCCCTAAATTTTCACATTTAAACACACGCCAAATCAGTTTTGCATATCGATAATCAGTCTCGGAAATTTGTGTTCCATTCAATTTGCTACTAAACGCCTCTCTTCCAGGAAATTCAGTTTCTTTAAATGTATCTAAATTTGTTATGTATTCATAAAAATAAATTACCTTACGGAGAATTAAAGGAAACTTTTCATCAGAAAAATATTGCTTTGTATAAACAAATTGCTCAGGTTTTAATTTTGACACCAAATTTTCGAGACTGTACGGCAGGAATTTAAATAGGTCTACAAAACGTAACTCGATAGGTCTACCATTAAAATTAAAGTGCTTAGAGAATGTTATGTATTTCTCAGTGCTTTCAGCAATTACCGAAATATTTCCAGGTGTGCAAACTAATTCTTTCACAAATAAATGTGCATCATACCCAGACAAATTATGGAAGAAGACAGGGATAAAATTACTTTGACGTTTAATTTGTAAATTACAATTGTTGCACACCGTGGCAATAAATTGACCAGTTAAATGGTTATGATGTTTAACTTTTCTATTGTTACTCGTATATTTACTATCGCAAACCGAGCATTCAGTGAATAGGTTAAACTCCTGTAACTGAGAACTAGTTATTGGTATTAATGGTTTTTGTTGATCTAATATGTTTATGATTTTTCGTAATTCATTCTCCATAGCAGACATAAACTTCATCGATACATTTTCTCCCCGATAAATAACTAAATCTGATTTCATATAGATTACTCCAACATACAATATTACCAAAACTGCATGGTATATGTTGGTGAATTTGTATTGTATGAGATCCACTTTGTTTATTTATAAGTTTTAATAAACTTTCCATATCTGCAATTATTATCACATCATTCTGTAATAACAATTTCAAATTTCGAAATTTTAAAACTTCTCCTTGTTTCGGCATGTTAATTTTGGTTGGAGTGTGCTCTTTACATAATTTGTCATGTTCATCTAATTTTGATTTGTTATAAAAAGATATTAAACATCGTCTACAAATAAATGTTTGATGACTACCTAACTGATGCCTGACTAAACCATTTAAATTTGTAATTAAACAATAATGAGAGTTTAAATATAATAAATCAATAAGTTTACCTACAGCTGTGTTTTCGCTTATACGTAACGGAAAAATAGTTTCATGATCATAATTAATGCCATATATATTAATGGAAATTTGTTCCTTAGTAAATACGGAATTATAAATATGTTCAAATTTGCTTATGTGTTCTATTTCGACGGGAAATTTTATATTGTTTTTTCAAATAATGGTAATAAAGTATTAATATATTTTATGTAATTATTCACACGATGTGGATGTTCTTTTGTTGGATGCAACGCAGCTAGAATACTATACACAAACATCTATTATCGTTATTTTGAATATTTAAAACACATTTTGTGGATAAAAAGCATTGAGGCAATTTTACATAAGTTTTCTCTTTATGACTCTTCAATAACGCATTGATATTTTTTATAAGACAATAATGACTGTTGCAATTTTCTTCACAATACAGTAAATCTATACGTTTATCTACACATGTGTTTTCGCTTATACGTAACGGGAAAATAGTTTCATGATCATAATCAATGCCATATATATTAACGGAAATTTGTTCCTTAGGAAATACAGAATTATACATATGTTCAAATTTGCTTATGTGTTCTATTTCAACGGGAAATTTTATATTAGTTTTTTCAAATAATGGTAATAAAGTATTAATATATTGTATGTAATTATTTACACGATGTGGATTATCTTTTGCGGGATGCAACGCAGCTAGAATACTATACATAAAACATCTATTATCATTATTTTGAATATTTAAAACACATTTCTTTTTGGATAAAATCCATTGAGGTAATTTTATAAAAGAAGAAGCGGAAAGAGGATCATATTTACTGATTTTAATTTCTAAGTGATGGTTTGGTTCAGAACATAATGACCACCCTGATTTCTTAATTGCTCTATTTTCTTGTTCAACTAAAATTTTATTAAATGGTTTTTCTATTATAGAATTCACATCTGTACTCGGCAAAATAATTTCGTTACCACTATTTACAAAGAATCGAAATGTTTCTAAATCTACTGGTTTTACAAAAGTTGTAGCCAAAGAAAAATTTACTTTAAATGCTGAATTATCTTGTTCCTGTTTTAATATATCTAAACAGTCTTTTCTTTTATTCTTTAAAAAACAAACACTATCCTCATTTAAATCAGTATCACATTTTAAAATAATTTTTTTAAAATTATTATTAAATAGAGTTTCAGAATTGATAGTATTTGATTTAACCTTTTTTGTTGCCATTTTTTTTAAAAAACTAACTCCTCAAAGTAACTATAATAATTTTGAACTGAGTTTTTATAATATAATATTATTATTATTATTATAAAATGTCTTACTTACAAAAGAAAACAAAACCACACTATTAATAAACCACACTAATACTATAAACGCACACACACAAAAAATATCTGAACTTTACGCTTCAGACGGCAAACAGGAAGTGATTACAAAAAAACATGTCGGTCAGTCTTTTATACCTGTCTGACCGCATTGCGCAATATTGCGCAATAGGTATGAGTCATCCTCGGGGATTCCCCTCTCTTTTTATATACCTTTGTAATTGATTACATTACGTTCAGAGATTCCTATCGTTGAATGACCGTATTGTCTGTTAAAGAGAAAACTAGCTCAATGTTTTTAAAATCCGGATGAATGACGTAATGAGAATTATCTACATATGGCGGAAGTTATTATGTAACTGATAACAAAACACGGAAGTTTCGCATTCTTTAAATAATCTCTGCTATGTTCAAATATAGGTTAGAACAAGTTCACTCCTTAAAAGAATCTTTGCTATAGGGTTCGAATGTATTATCTGTTATGTTCAAATAAGGGTTGAAAAATGAGAACGAATACACCCCCGTAGTCTTATGTTTGCTATGTGTTGCTGGAAAATAAGCCATGTTCTTTTATTAGCTGTGCTATGTATTATCTGTTGTGCTGTGTGTTCATAGTCTCAGTGTATTCTCTGTTATGTTAAAATAAGGGTTGGAAAAGGGAACGAGTTCACCCCCTAAAAGACCATGGATTCAAATAGGGGTTGGAAAATATACCATACTCTAAATAAGGGTGGAACGAGTCTTATGTATCTGCTGTGTGTTCGTAAAAACGAGTACACCCCCGCTATGTTACGTAGTCTCTGTCATGTTGAAATAGGGGTTGGAAAATATGCTCATAAAAAAGAACGAGTACATCCTTAAAATGGAGGATGTTGTGTGTTACGTAGTCTCAGTGTAATTTCTGCTATGTTGGGAAATAAGCCATGCTCTGTTCTATGTTCATAATCTCAGTGTAATTTCTGCTATTTTAAAATAGGGGTTGGAGTAGTTTTATGTATTCACTGCTATGTTCCAATTGGGGTTGAATATTATCTATTCTCTGCTGTCTTCAATTAAGTTTGAAAAATAAGTCATACTCTTTTACTAGTTCTGCTATGTTAAATTAGGGGTTGAAAAATGTGCTCATAAAAGAGAACGAGTATACCCTTGTTATGTTATGTGTTCGTAGGGGTTGAAAAATATGCTCATAAAAGAGAATGAATTCACCCCTTCTATGTTTCATATTCTTATCTGTTGTCTGATCTTCTGTTATGTTACGTAGTCTGATGTTCTGCTATGTGTTCATAGGGGTTGGAAAATATGCTCATAAAAGGGAACGAGTTCACCCCTAAAAATATGCTCATAACAGAGAACGAGTACACCCTCTAAAAGTGCTCATAAAAGGAAATAAATTCACCCGTAAAATGTGGGTCGTAAAAGACCGTGGGTTCACGGTGTAAGGTGCTCAATTTCCCAGGGGCTCCTGAGTTGGCCTCTTATGGCCTAGTATGGCCCACATCGATCCATTTTCTACTACTCATGGGAGTTCATAATTTCATCACGGCAGCTAGTATGCGAGGTCTGCCAATTGCGTGACAGTGTGTTTATTTTTTCTAGGGATGCATATTGTCATTTGCCTGGTGCCAAGCTGCTGCATCCATTATACGAAATAGTTACGGAGAACTTCGAATGGAATCGAGTTCTCCAGTGCAAAACCTGACAATGCAGTAGAGCCTATTATTGGCTACTGTGTCAACACGCTCATTTTCGACATGTCCTGTTACGGATCAGATAATGACGTCAGTGT